>NW_024080879.1:0-137500 GCF_003009895.1 Hyaena hyaena | reverse complement strand
GGACAGACGTGCAGTACAATAGTGGTAGGAAGGTGGGCAGCTTCCGGTCCAGTGCAATGTGGAGGAAGCTCAATGAGAAGCAAGCCTCCAAATGGTGGTAAAGCGGTGGTGGAAGAAGACTTAAATGCCCGCCGGAGAAAAACCCATCGGCAAATCTCCAGCACCTCCTAGAGTAAATTTCCTTTGTGTAGACGACTCCCAGAGGCTATGTTCAGCCTCCAGGTTGGAAAAGGGAGAAGACACGGTCTTTCCTTGGGCTCAGCCAGCATCAGAGCTGCATGTACAGATGCATGAGGGGATGTACATATGGGGACACGCACACACACACACACACGCATGCACGCACGCATACATGCAGTGAGATCCACAGAGTTGGAAGAACACAGCCCCAACTGCCATGTGGTGACCGTTGGAAGAGGGGCATGAGATTGCGATGGAAGGAGGGGTTAGCAGTCGACACTCTCTCTGTGCTCTTGGTGCCCAGATCTCACAAGGAGCTTGTATTCACACTGATGTCGGTGAAACTAGCAAACAAACCATTTGTTCCCACGCTTCCTTAGTGAACCGCTCGGCCTTTCTCGGGATCTCTGGGCATCACTGTCACCCTCACTGCGACATTAAGGGCTGAGGAGGAGCTGGGGGGTGGGGTGAGTGTATGTCCGCTTTGAGTGCCTAGCATGGACGTCCCCACTAACTTTTATAAAAGGCCTGACAGGAAACTGATGTCCTGAAATCAACAGTTAAGTCCCAGGGACACTTCTGATTCGCCTTTAATGTTCCTACCTACTTTTACGTTAGTCATTGCAGGCTCTGGTTCACAGATGAGGGCAGCAGGCCCAGAAATATTTGACTAATTGCTAAAGATCACACAGCCACTGTGGAAACCCAATACCGTGTTGTTGTTGTATTGTTGCTATGGTTGTTATGTTGTTTCTTCTTCTGGTCCCAGTGTCCTTCTCCTTACATTGGGCCCCGATCAGCGTACACACACGCAACCCCCAGCTGCCCAGCATGGCTTGCTTTCTAACCTGGCATCGTATCCCATAGGCCCCTTTCCTTCTTGTTAATCCCTGCCCGCTGTCCCCTTTATTCTTCACTGACTTGCAGTGTGGTCAACTTCTTTCTCCATTTTTTCTGTAGTTTGTTTTCTTTTTGTTTTAGCCTAGTTGCCACAGGGTGATTTTTGTTTTCTCACTATCTCTAGATATAGTCCCATAGACTGGCTCTTGAGGGTGGCACCAGGCCTTGTTAATACCTCCCTTCCTAGGCAACATCACACTGCCTTGTATTCAAATGTTTTGAAAAAGGATTGGAAAGGTAAATGAGTGGATTAATGTGGCCGGTCTGTAGCAGAGTTCCTGTTTTTCTGTGCTGATGGACCCGTTTTGTTCGTCCACCCTGCAGGGGCAAACACTCCCCTCTCCCGCAGCCTTTGTTTCTACGGTCAAAGCTTGCCTCCCTCCCGTTCTCCCCACGTTAACCCGTGGGAGCTTCAAATCTAGGTGTCCGTAGTGGCAGCACGACTTAGTCCTGAGAAAACCTTAGCAAAGGAGAATAGCATCCAGAGAGTTTCCAAACCTCATCCAATGAAAGAGTTGAGAGACCATTAATAAATAAAACTAGAGCCTTTTCCATAGCGTTCCAATCTGGGGATGCCAACTATGGTATCTGAATAGCTGACTCTTGACATTTAAGAGCTATAAAACATAATTCGTTGAGCCATATTTGTATATTTCATTTATGAGAGTGTGAAATCTCTTGAAAGGAGAGAGTCAAGCCAGAATTACCAGCATCCATTAACCCTGATAGAGGATGCAGGGTATCTCCAACAATGTGCTGAAATCCTGCCATCTTGTGGCCAACTGAGACATGACATCTATTCTAACATCTAAAACTCGAGGTGCAGAGCAGCAAGTGGCCATACGTTGCCTTTACAATCTTCTTCATCACAGTGCAGGGTAAACTGGTCTGTTTCCTTCCAGCTTTATCCTTTGATGCTCAGGAAAAAAAATAAAACTTACTCTTTCCAAAAATATGTTTGTTCCATGGAGGGTTAGATCCTCAATCCATGTACCCAAATGAATTTTGCTGCCAGAAGAGATAATGTGGTTCCTCTGAATCTCAGAAGACAAAAGCAGGCAGTCACTATCTCACATGTGTTTTCCTTCACTTTTTCTTCCTGCATCTGGTCGTGCTTTTAGTTTAACATATTTCCAAACACCACAAATATTAGGCAGGATCCTAACAAATCTTTAGCTGACTTGAAGGTAAACAAAAGATTAAGTGATGAGATGGTGAGCTGTGGAAGATCCAGACGGAACGACACTCCTGGATCTCATCAGATGGGAAAGCCAGGCATAGTGGAAATATTCCAGCTGCCTTAATCTCCTTGTTTGTTCTAGCTCGGCCCCCAAACAGGAGGAAATTTTCCCTGAAAGCCACTACCATGCACAGGCCTTGCAAATGAAGAAAGTTTAGAGGCACCTGCTGACATGATGTCCTTGCCAGCAGGCAGAGTGAAAGCTGTGGGTCTGGCGTACATTTATCATAACTTAATTAGATATTTCAGTCACCTACACTGATACCTTAGAAATTAGGTGATTATTACTTTTTTAATATTACAATGGAATGGAAACGAGTTATTTATCCTGCTAATTTTTCAGACAACCCAAAACGTGGTCAGAGGAATCAAAGTCTTTCCAGGTGTTTCAGATCATTTAAGTAGCAGTTATTCATGTGTCATTTCCGTGCTCATAAAATCAAACTCTTAAATGCAGTTGTAGAGATTGTGAACTGTACTGGGGAAAATTGTTGTCTTTTTCTTCCATAATTTACAGCAGTAATAACATTCAGAGGTAAGGCAAAATCAGAATGCCAGTGAAAATTATTTTTGGATACAGGATCATTTTTCTTGGTAAGAAGTCTAATTGCTGGTACTGGATGTACTTTATAATAATGACTCAGTCTTGTGAATCATAATTCTGGGAACACCTGAGTTGATGCAGAACTTTCAAGAAAGAACATGTTTATAGGATTAGAAAGAGTATACCCGCAAATCTTGGATTGCGAGTAACTTGCTCTGTGAGTGTTCCGCAAGACAGAGCAAACATTTCTAATAAATGTTAACTTGATAAGTGAGCGATGTCTTGCGATATGAGTACCACGTGGTACCGAGCGTCACATGATCACCCCTGAGTCACCGGCTCTTGAAATTTGCCTTGATATGTGAGTGCTTTGGATTACAGGCTTGCTTCCGAAATGAATTTTGCTCGCAAACCAAGATTTTAGTCTACTTTGTCAGAGGTCCTGGGGCCCCTGTGTCAAGAGGACTGGTATGTTTTTATAGATTCTGGGCCCCATGTGCCAGCCCTATGGGACCAGACCTTGGGAATGTGGCCCCGGACTCTGCATTTTTAAGTCAGGTCGGGTAAATCTTTGGCTCACCAATATTTGCAAACCCATGCTCTAGAACAGTAGATCTTAGCTTTCTAGGGATTTTGTAAAATATACATATAGATGCATTTAAAATGATGCCTGGTTCTACCCGTTTAGATTCTGAATTAATTGGCCTAGAGTATGGCATAGCTATACAAACTTTTAAAAGTTCCCCAATGATTGTAACATGCAACCAAGAGAGACAACCCATATTCCAAACCAAAGATCAGCCATTTTCGGCCCGATACTAAATAGTTTGGGCTTGGCAGGCCATGAGGTATCTGCTGCCACCACTTGACTCTGCCGCAGCAGCTTGAAAGGAGCCACAGATCACGTGTAAACACATGGGTGTGGACTGTGTTCCAGGAAAACATTATTCACAATAACAGGTGGTGGGCTGGATGGGGCCTGCAGGCTGGAGTTTGCTGACCACTGGTCCCACTTAAAGCAGATGCTTAAGACCCATCTCAGGCCTATTGAATCGGACGCTGCATTTTCTCATCTGTACGCACTTTGAAGTTTGGGAACACCATTTTAGAAAACGGCATGGTATAATGAGGATGTAGTAATTATTTGTCAGACTCAAGACCACACTCATGGCAGATATTCTAATAGGTCATAGACCTCTTCAGCAACGTCCACAAATGGCTTCAGAATCATTCGTAACACAACATTCCAGGCAGCATCACTTATCAGCTATGTAACATGGGACATAGCAGATAGCTTTGCCGTTTCTCCATCTGTTAAATGAGAAAGCCTAGTAGATTTCTAAGCTCTCCCCCCACCACTATTATAATATTCTATAATTCTGACTAACCATGGCATAAATAATTGATAAAAATAAGCAAAAAAAACATACACGAGCTGAAGTAGAGACGAGGAAACATTATTTACTTCAGAAACTGAGGAAAATATTCTTGTGCCTAATTACCAGAGGAAATTAGAATATTTGGAAAAGAAGGTGAAATATAACTCTGGTCTCCTAGAAAATATCACTTAACTGTCATGAAGGAAATAAAAGAAGACTTTGGAGTCATTTTTTTAAATATCAAAAAAGAGCTGTTCCAAAGGATCAAAGAGAAAAGGGAAATGTATATCCAGGTGAAGGGACACATTCCCCAGAAAAGAGGATGGAATTTGAATGCATTAATTTAACTTAAAAAGGGTTTTTTTCCTCCTCAGATATGAAAGACATTCACTGCTTCCACATTAAAGGGTAACAGTTGTGAAGTTCATTGATTTATGGCTCAGTGAGCAAGCACATTCCCTGCTCTTCAGCTGTTTGGATTAGAAACCAGACTACACAACGCGCCTTTCAGTGTTAGTTTACTTTGACCTAGGTCAAGGCTGGGTGGTGATTCCAGGCAGACTAAGATTTGAAGAACCAACATGTGTGCTCTGACCTGAGGGCTAAATGTTCAGATTTAGGTGGGGCCCGTCTTACAACTGCTATTACTCAGACAGGATGGAGTATAGAAATTAAAGGACCTTTTAGTCAAAATAGGATTAAATTTGAATCTTTCCTCTGCCATTTACTATTGCTTTGACTTGGGCCACGTGGCTCACCATCTTGGACCTTCTTCTTCCTTGACCGTAAAACAATGAAATGCCTTAGAATTACAGTGAGCATTAAGAAGACTGCAGAAGAGGGACACCTGGGTGGCTCAGTCGTTCAGTGTCCGACTCTTTTTTTTTCATATTTTATTTATTTTTTGAGAGAGAGTGGAGAAGGGAAAGAGAGAGAAGAGGACAGAGGATCCAAAGCAGGCCCTATGCTGACAGGCTGACAGCAGTGAACCTGATGCAGGACTCACAAGCCATAAGATCACGACCTGAGCCAAAGTCCAACCTCCTTCCACTGAGCCCCCCAGGCGCCCCAAGTGTCTGACTCTTGATTTCGACTCAGGTCATGATCCCAGGGTAGTGGGTTAGGCTCTGTTCTGAGCATGGAGTCTTCTTAAGATTCCCTCTCTTCCTTTGCCCTTCTCCCTTGCTCTCTCCCTCTCAAAAACAAAACAACACAAAACAAAACAAAATAAAATACACATGGAAGATATTTGTCTAATCTACAGTATACAGCAATCATTATTAGCTTTCTTCTTGGGTCTCTTTTTTTCATTTTTCAGAGAAATGCCCCCCCCCCCTTGCCTCTGTGCCGCTGCAGTGGGTATCCAATGATGAACATATTATTTGTACAGATTTGTAAATCCAGCAATCGTGTAGAGAGACGATAATGCCTACAAGTAACCCCTTTAGTGAATGGGCTGAACTTTAAAGACACACCTTCAACATAGCTTTATATTTTATTCCAAATCCTGCTTTCAGTTTGCCCTGGCCCTATCCCTTAATCTTGGGTGATTCCCCAGTTTTCCAATCACATTTAGGTGTTATAAAAATATTATTTTCAGGTATGGAATGCTCAGTGAAGTCTAAATCAAAACGTTCATTTCACCTTCAGTTCAAAACTAGTCTCCTTCTCCCAACTGAGCCCTGACTCGTGGGGTGGGGACCTGCGGTGCAGGCGGGGGGGGGGGGGGGCATATGAGACTGAGGCCACACCTGGCTCAAAAGGCATCTTAGGATGAATTTTAAAATGAAGGCAGCTCCCAGTCAAGGTCATTTAAGAGGAGAGTTGCCTGGATTGCAGACGCCTATTGGGTCTCCAGACCAAATACCTGTGTGGACAATCTATCCAGCTGAATAGACTGGTGTCGAGTGCTTTTTTCTTTCTTTTCTTTTATTACTTTCCCCTTTATTTGTCCTGGCTCTCTCATTCCTCTTTCATTTTCTCTTTTGCTTCTGGCTTCTCTGAACAGAAGGGAAAGTGGATGTTTCCAGGAAAAGGCAACTAGTGTAATTCAGCTGATGATGCCCTCTGTATCTCAAACATCTAACTCCTGCCTTTTGATGTGGTGCTTTGATGAGTTTTTTGAAGACTCTGTGCCCCTCATGCACAATTCAAGTGCACTGGTCTTCGCGGATTCTGATTGAGACGATGCACTCTCTGTAGGTCCCTAGCTTGCGGCATGACACCCTTGGGTTCTCTGTACCATCATCTCATTCAAGCAGGATGTCCTTTTGAGTGGGTCTTCTGTCTCCTGCAAGACATCTCATTGGTCCATGGGAAAATATGACCTCCTTGCCTTGACAAGTGGTTGAAATGCAGTCTGACCATCTGCTGTCCCTTTTCACCTCTCCCTGACATCACAGAGGGTCAATCAGCCTCCTGACTTTGGACTTCTCTAGGCAGGATGCAGGCATCACTCTTTGTAATCCAAGGGATAGAGGTCAATTTATCCCAAGAGCTCTCTCACCAAGGTCCACTCAGGTGTCAGGAAGAAACAAGCTTGGCAGCGCCTGAGTGGCCCAGTCGACTAAGTGCCTGACTCTTGGTTTCGACTCAGGTCATGATCTCACGGTCCCTAGGATCGAGCTCTGCATTGGGCTGTGTGCTGACAGCACGGAGCTTGGAGCTTGCTTGGGATTCTCTCTCTCCCTCTCTCTGCTCCTCCCCGCTGTTCATGTTCGCAGGCTCGCATGCACACGTGCTCTCTCTCAAAGTAAATAATAGATAATCTTCCTAATTTGAGGTCAGTTGATAAGCCACCTTAATGCCCCTTTGCCACATAATACAGCACATTCACAGATTTCAGGCGTTAGGATGCAGACATTTTGGGAACTCAACTCCGTAATGTGTTTTTACATTTTATATTTGCATGAGCAAATATGTGAAAATTATGCAGACCAGCTTCTTCATTGTGAATCTAGTTGAGAATGCTTTTTTTAAATATATATATTTTTAAGATTAGTAAGTGAGATTCCTTAAAATGGCAGATATGATATCAGGACTCTAGGAATCAAGTAAAAGATTCTACTACCTTAGGGCACTCAGGTGGCTCAATCAGTTAAGTGTCAACTCTCAGTTTTGGCTCAGGTCATGATCCCAGGGTCATGGGATCTAGCCCCGCTTTGGTCTCCATGCTGACAGCACAGAGCCTCCTTGGGATTCTCTCTTCCTCTCTCTGCCCTTTTCCTGTGCTCTCTCTCTCTCTCTCAAGCACTCTCTCTCTCAAATAAATAAATAAAACTTAAAATTCTTACTGTCTTTTTATTTGGTCCCCAGTTCATCCAATGTTAATTACCCTTTAAAAAATACAATTTATTTTAGTTAGTTTTACACAAGATCAAGATTCTTAAATGACATTTATAAAAAACATGACATCGGGGCGCCTGGGTGGCTCAGGCAGTTAAGCATCCAACTCTTGATTTCAGCTCAGGTCAGGATCTCATGGTTTCTGAGTTCAAGCCCTATGTCCACCTCTGTGCTGACAGTGTTGAGCCTGCTTAGATTCTCTCTCTCTCTCTTTCACTCTCTCTCTCTGCTCTTCCCCGACTTACTCTCTATCTCTCTCTCAAAATAAAAAGGTAAAAACTTAAAAAAAATTTTTTTAAATAAAAGATACAACATAACCTTCCTGGATGATGATGTTTGTAAAACATTACTTTTCTCATCTGACACATAACATTTGATAAGTTAAGGAATAGGATACAATAGAAAAGCTGACTTAAACAAATTACATTTTTAAGAAATCATAGACCTCAAAAACTCTCTTTTATAAGTATGTAATCATTTTCATGCAAAGGAAGAGAAATTCTGTGATCTTGTCTTTTATTCTAGTCAGAAAGTATACGGCAGGGGGACTTCCAGCATGGCCTACACAAACAGAATAATTGTTCATCAAAGATCCAAAGGGAAAAGCCTCTCATTAAAACTATAAAATTAGTTGGTTTATAAATTATGCTCAGCGTTCTTTTTTGCACATTGATTTAATTCTACATGCATTGTGAACACTGACTCTATGTACAAAGTCTTTCAGCAATGAAACACTTTGGAAGAAACGAGATTCATAGGTAGTGGGTGGGGTGGGCACGCACAAATGATTTTGATATGAATCACTTGTGATGGGGGGTCCCAGGGTGGCTCAGTTGGTTAAGCAGCAGACTCTTGATTTTGGCTTGGGTCATGATCTCATGGGTTTCGTGGGTGGGGGCTGTGCATCTGTCTGAGCATGAATCTCTGGGAGCCTGCTTGGGATTCTCCCTCTCTCTCTCTCTCTCTCTCTCTCTCTCTGTGTCTCTGCTTCTCCCCCATTCACGTTGTCTCTCAAACTAAAAAATAAACTTAAAAAAAAAAACCCAGTAATACTATGAAAGAAATAAAAACGCCACTCGAACACAAGATTTATGAAGGTCAAAATTTTTCTTTTCTTTTCTTTTTTTTTTTAAAAATTTAATGTTTATGTGTTTTTGAGAGAGAGAAAGAGAGCACAAGCAGGGGGAGAGGCAGAGAGAGAGGGAGACACAGAATTTGAAACTGACTCCGGGCTCTGAGCTGTCAGCACGGAGCCCGACGGAGCTCGAACCCACAAACTGAGAGATCATGACCTGAACCAAGTTGGATGTTTAACCAACTGAGCCACCCCGGAGCCCCAAAGAGAGAAATTTTTCTAACTCCTAAGCCGAAAAATACCCTCAGTAATATGAACATAATGTACTATGGGAATATTTAAAGAGATGAGACAAGACTTCATAAAACATAAAGGTAAAAAAGAGGAGGATTTTAGACACCACGATTTCCATAAGTTACACACCTTAACCCTTAAGACTGGTAATAGGGTCATTAAATGGATCCCAATGCCTCCGCTCTTGCGTACTTCTCAAAATGTTGTTACCCGTCTTTAACACTAGGTGACACCACAAACGCAGGCATTGGCATAAAACATTTATGGGATTTGTGCCTACCCGCCTCGAATGGGGTTAATTTCTCTCCTCTCGGGGACTTCCTCCCAATTAGCCTGAGCTAGAGGAGGAAGGAAAATACTGATGGAAGTAACACAGGTGAGGATCTGTGCAAGAAAAGAAATTCTAATATTTAGGTTTTATTCAATATCTCTTTACTTAAAGTTACCATTTGAAGATTAAATTTTCTCAAGACTTTTAAGCTTGTCTTATAGATTTAGTTTATTTTTCACATAGAGTGAAATTATACTTTTCAAGTATAATTTAAACTGTTCTAGGTTCTTTGCTTTCCTAAATACATTTTTGGACTTGCTCGGTTTGGATTTTAATTGCACAGAATTCATTTAACAATATGAGGAAAATGAGTATTTTCACAGTATGGAGTCCTTGGATCCTAGAGCACTATATATCTCTCCATTTATGGAGATCATTAAATTCTCTTATCTACATTGTGTAATTTTCAGCAAACAAATCACACTTAAGTATGAGCCACGAAGTTACAATGTGCCCTGAACTGCCCCTCATGAACTGAGTATTATTTGACCCACCAAGTCATAAAGTTGGGCCTGCTGAGCTAAGCTCCATCCTCAAATGGAAGTGGTAAATGTGTGATTGAGCAGGCTCTAAAGGTTCAAGGAAGTCAAATGTAGAAGTGGCTCAAATGCCTGTGGCCGCTACTGCCACACTCTTCTCTCTCTCTCTGCCTGTGCCTGTGGCTCCATAGGGTGTTCCGTACCACCATCTGATGGAGGGAGAGAGGACTTCAGTCTGGCTTACAGATGGCCCTGCATGACGTCGCAGCCCTGAAATTCCTTTCTAGGACATCCTTAAAATACAACGGTGAAGACAATCTTCCCAGTGGACAGACTTTGAAGCAGCGCACCTGTTTGTTTACTTTGCTTGGAAGGAAGAAATGGCCAGATATGCAGTTATATACTAATTCATGAGTTGTGGCCAATGGTCTGGCTGGATGGTCAGGGACTTGGAAGGAACATGATTGGAAAATTGGTAACAAAGAAATTTGAGGAGGTATGTGGATAGACCTTTCTGAATGGGCAAAAAAAGTGAAGGTATTTGTGTCCCATGTGAATGTTCACCAAAAGGTGACCTCAGCAGAGGAGGATGTTAGTAATCAAGGGGGCAGAATGGCCTATTTTGTGAATACCTGTCAGCCTCTTTCCCCAACGTCCCTCTCATCATCCTGCGGGTTTGAACGAAGTGGCTGTGGTGACAGGGATAGAGGCTATGCATGGGCTCAGCGGCGTGGACTTCCACTCCCCAAGCCTCCCTGGCTACAGTTACCACCTAGTGCCCTATCTGCCAACAGCAGAGGCCAATACAATTGCTAATATGACACAACTCTTCAGGGTGACCAGCCAGCTACCAGTGGCAGGTTAATTACATTAGACTGCTTCCGTCATGGAAAGGGCAACATTTTGTTCTAACTGGAATAGACATTTGCTCAAGATATGGATTTTCCTTCCCTGCATGGGATGCTTCTATCAAAACTACCGTTCGTGGACTTAGAGAATGCCTTATCTGCTCCCATAGTATTCCACACAGCATTACTTCTGATTAAGTGACCCACTTCATAGGGAAAGAAGTGCTACACAGGGAAAGAAGGGCCCATGCCCATAGAATTCACTGCGTTACCATATTCCCTACCATCCTGAAGCAGCTGGCTTGATTGCATGTGGAATCATCTTTTGAAGACTCATTTATAGTGTCAGCTACGTGGCAATACCTTGTAGCACTGGGGTACAATCCTGCAGAAGGTTGTATGTGCTCTGAAATCAGCATTCCATAGACAGTACTGTTTCCCAGAGAGCCAGGATTCAGGGGTCCAGGAATCATGGAGTAGAAGTGGGGGTGGTACTACTCACTACTACCCCCTGGTGACGGTCTTGGGAAACCTAGCTACACTTCTAATTGTTTTTCTTCAAAGAACCAATTTTTAGTTCTATCATTTTTCTTTTTTTAAAATTCCATTGACTTCTGCTCTCATTTTTATTATTCCCTTCTGTCTTTTTGCTTTGGGTTTAATTTTCTCTTTTCTTCTTGTTTCTTAAAAACTTGCACTGCTGTTTCAAAAACTTTCTTGTTTTCTAAAATAAACATTTAATGTTCTATAAATTTCCATGTAAGCACTGCTTTAGGAGGGTCTCAAATGTTGTGTTTTCATCTTCATTCATTGCTAAATACTTTTAAAATTCCACTGTTGCTTGCTTTTTAACCAATGGGTTGTTTAGAAGTATATTATTTAGTTTCAGATATTTGGGCATTTTCAGGTTTCTTTCAGTTATTGAAACTTCCCAACTTCAACACATATGGAGTATTAATGAGGTCAAGTTGTAGATGGTATTATTCTGGTTTTTGTGTCCTTACTGATTCATTGTCTACTTATTCTGTAAGTTACTAAAATAGGAGTGTGGAGATCTCCAAACATAATTATGAATTTCTCGATTTCTCTTTGTCGTTCTACCTGTTTTTGTTTCATGCATTTGAAACTGTATGGCTTGGTACACATACACATAGAATTGTTAGGCCTAACTGATAAACTAACCCTTCCATCATTATATAATATCCTCTATTCTGTGCTTGTAAATATACTTTATCTGATCTAAAATAGTGATTCCAGCTTTCTCTGATTAATACTTCCATACTATATCCTTTTCTCTTCTTTAACTTCTAATCTCTCCATGACCTCATTAATAAGTTAAATTTCTTATAGATAGCCAGTACTTGGAATTTATTTAACCAGTCTGTCAATGATAGCCATTTGATCTGTGTTTTTTAAGACCACTTACATTTGATGTGCTTCTTAATAAAATTGTACTTATATTTATAATCTTACAGGTTATGTTTTATTTGAGCCATCTGTTCTTTTCCATTTTTCTTTCTTTTTTCTTTTTTGCATTGTTTTGGATTAACTGAATACTTTGTAAAGTGGTTTCATTTGATCTTCACTATTAGCTTATTAGTGATACACCTTTTTGAGTGTGTGTGCCTGCTCTATAGATTTAAAAAGATACCATTAACCTACTGTGATCTACCTTTACATAATATTATACCATTTGATTTAAACTGTATAAGAATCTTACAACAATATACTTCCAGTTTCTTCCTCTATTCTTTTCCTTTGAATTAAAAAAAGTTTTTTTTTAAGTTTATTTATTTATTTTGAGAGAGTGAGAGAAAGCAGGAGGGGCAGAGAGGGAGGGAGAGAGAGAATCCTAAGCAGGCTCTGCGCTGTCAGCACAGAGCCGACAAGGGGCTCAATCTCAGGAACCCTGAGATCATGACCTGAGCTGAAGCTGGATGCTTAACCAAATGAGCCATCCAGCCACTTCTATTCCTCTATGTTTTGTGCTGTTGCTGTCTATCCAATTATATTGAGCCAAATAATTGGATAATCAATGGAGTTGTATTTGCATTTTAAATCCCACAATATATTGTTGTTGTACATTCAATTATCTTTTAAGGTAATTGAAAATGAGATTAAAATATCTCTTTTAATGATCCTCATGCTTACTATTTCCTGCATTCTTCATTTCTTTGTGTAGATCCAAGTTTTGATCTGATCTCATTCTCTTTATGCCTTGAAGATCTCCTACGAACATTTTTTTTGGGGGGGGGAACACACTATTCTTCTGACAATGAATTTTCTCAAATTTGATTTTCTAAGAACATGTTTATCTCATCCTTTGACATTTTATTTTATTTTATGTTATTTTAACTGGATACAGATTTCTGAGTTGACAATATTTCTAAGATGTCACTTCTTTTTGTTCTGACACATAGTATAACATGAATATAGTATAGAATACTATAGTTTTAATATTTATAAGATAGTTTCTTGTGAGAAACCTGCTATAGTTCTTATCTTTGCTCTTGTAAGTAATTTTATCCGCCTTTGGCTTCCTTTAGAATTTTCTGTTTAATTTTGGTTTTCAGTAGGTTGACTATATATTTGCATCTAGTTTGTATCTATATGTGAGAGAGCTTTAAAAATTATTGTTATTGACATTTTCTGAGCTTCTTAAATCTGAACTTTGTTGTCTTTCACCATTTTTGGTATATTCTTAGCAATTATCTCCCCGCCTGTTTTTCTTCCCTGTTCTCTCTTCTCATTCTAGAACTTCAATTATATACATTAACTGTTTGAGGTTGTCTCACAGCTCTTACATGGTCGTTTCTATTGTTTCTTTCCCTTTCACTCTATTTTCTCTTTGTGTTTTAGTTTTAATCATTTTTATTGACCTAGCTTCATGTTCACTGATAATTTTTTCTGCTCTCTCAAGTCTATTGATGAGCTACACAAAAGGAATTCTTCACTTCTGACGTGATTTTTTTAAAGTTTCTAGTGGTTCTATTTGACTCCTTATTAGAGCGTCATCTCCCTGCTCAATATTTAGAAATCACCATCATAATGTCTGGAACCTATTACTGCAGTTGCTGAAATGTTGAACAAAATGGTCAGATATCTTGCGACTTTATAAGAAGTTTAAAAGCAAAATTTAAAAAAATCCTTGGATCTCCAAACAGCAAAGTAATTTTTATGAAAAGGAAATGAGCATAATTTCTAGAAACAGAGCTTTTGTCTTATTTAAAGGTAACAGTTTTAAATCAATTGCATAAGAATGCAAAGATCTCTTCCCCTGTCAGGGATAAAAGGGTTTTCTATCTGCCCCAGAGGCTTAGCTCCTTTGTTTCATAAGAAAGAAGATTCTAGGGATGTGGGTGATTTGTGCTTGATCCCAGAAGCAACCAATTATTTCCTGTGTGACTGCACCCTTAAGCAGGGGGACTTTCTTCAATTTCTTGTCTTCCTCCTAATTTTCACCAGGAGTACCTAATAAGGGGCCATGGAAAAAAGCTATCAAATATGTATCCATTCCTCTTTTGTCTGCATCCTTGAGTTATTCCAAACTGATATGCTAGCAGAATGCAGTTTAATAAATAAATCTAAGCACCAATGATTAAAACCTACTTTCCAATTAATGTACAATCATCTATCATATAAAAAGTCCTTCCTCCTCTCTTAAAATGTCTTTTTCCTAGAATAAGAAATTATTAGTGCTGATTTTATATACAGGTTCCATAATAACAATACTTACTTATATATTCATTCACTGAAAAATGCAATGAATTTTGTTTAAAATTCATTTAGAGGTTCTTTGTCTGCCTGTTGTGTCCCAGGCACTGTTTTTCATTGTTTGGGATACTATTTCCCAATATAGACATGACTTGCTTCTTCAGCTATTTCAAGTCCTTATTCAAATTTCACTTTCTCGGTGAGGCATTCCCTAACTCTTTGTAACTGCAAACTCCCCTAGCCGTATTCCCTCTTCCTCTTCCAGGTTTTAGTTTTAAATTATCACCGATCATTTAATATGTTGAGTGATTACTTCATTTTTTATTGCCTGTCTTTTATCTTTAGAATATTTGTTCCTTGTAGAAAGAGGTATGTTTTGGTATTGTTGGATTCCAGAGGTGGGGTGTGTGATGTGTGTAGAAGTAGAGCTTGTGTGTGTGTGTGTGTGTGTGTGTGTGTGTGTGTCTGCATGTGTGAAAGATCCTGTAAGACCTGATCGTTCACAATAAGGATCTTGGATTTTAACCTTGTAAAATGAGGATTTTGACAAAAGAGTGACATGATCTGAAATAAGTTTTAAGGGGATCAGTCTGACTGCTTTGTTGAGAATAAACTGCAGAGGGTCAGAGAAAATGCTTAGGAGGCTAGTGCAGTAATCTAGGGTGAGAGCCAGGGGTAGTTTATTCCAGGGTGACGCTGACTGAAATGGAAGCGATCAGTAGATAGATTGTAAAGACAGCGCCAGCAGGATTTGCTATGAGGTATGGGACAAAGGAATGGGTGATGGGCCATAACTAAAAGGATTCAGGGCTAGAATTTTGTCTAATGCAAATAGAAAGATGGAGTTGTCGTTAACTAAGATAACAAAGATTGTGGGTGGGATCGATGTAGGGAAGAAGATGTGCAGTTAGGCCTTGAACACATTTTTATTAAAAATTCAATGGAACACCCCAGTGGAGCTAGAAGTAGAATACAAAAGTCTAGACTTTGCAAGGGAGGTCGGGACAGCTGTGGGAATGATCCAAATAAAGATGACATTTTAACGTCATGACACATAAGAGGACAGAGAAGAAGAAAAAAAAGCATCTAAAATCTTAAGCCTTTAGGTAGTCTAAGGATAAAGACCAGGAAGATCAGAGGAAATATGGCCAGTGATTGAGGAAGAAAAACAAGCGTCTGTGTCCTGGAGACCAAATGAGGAGAGTGTCTCAAGGAAGACGGACCAATCTGTGAATTGTTTCAAATACCGTGGATAGCTTAAGTAAACTGAAAACAGAATTGACCGTTGTTTTGATTTAGTAATATGCAGATCTTTGGAGAGAGTTACTTCTCACTTCTTGTTTCTTTTCAAACTCTCCCTGAGACAGGGCAATGATTTTCCATTTTACAATTAGGAAATTACAACTCAGAAAGGTAAAATATCTGGGATATTATGCTAGCAGGTGACAGAGCTGGGAACAGAACCTGGTCCCAACTTCTAGTTCAAACTTTTCTAGAATGCACAACGTGGATGCTATCCATGATGAAAATAAATTCTGTCTGCTTAATGGTTCTGCTTGGGGCCATGCTCAGCTGATTCGTGGTGGCTCTGTCCATTCGCTGATGTTTTGCAGGTTGATGAAGTAATTTGTTTGCTTAGCTCCAGGAACCCTGTGGGTGTTCAATATGTGTTAATTGATTGATTGATTCTCTGAGGAAAGCTGTAAACCCCAGCACGTTTTCCTTATTGAAGAATATAATCACAATTCACGCATAATCACTATAATCACATATTTACTCCTCAAACTAAGATCCTTTTGATTTTCTCAGTGACAACTGGGGACCTCATTTCAGTTGATGCTTGTAATAGGGAATTATCTAAAGGGCCATTATTGTCATAATTAGCATATACATTTAATATAATGTTTACAGCAGGCAGAGGATATTATTCAAACACATAATATTCTTTCTTGCCTCTGTGCAATTTATTTTTACAGATAACTACTAGTTAAGTCCAAATTAATAGCCAACACATTTGGAAAGGATATTTTTTCCAGAGATATATGTAAACACGCATTTATATTCTTATGCTATAAACAAGGTAAATATGAGAGTTCTTTCAGACTACCAAGTGAAATTGCTGGCTAAATTTTTGTGTTGCTATACTCCAGCATGGACAGGAGAAGCAATACACTCCTGGAATGGAGAGGTCAGTAACACAGGAAAAAGTGCTTAAAAATCATAAATAACAAATAGAATTATCCCCTAGTCAGACACACAAACATACACACACACTACACACAACACACACACACACACACACACACACACACACACGTGCTTATTAAATTAGGGAACTAAAGAATTAGAAAACATGTAGAGACCCTGTGGTGATCCTACAGGTTCACAGTTGCTGGGATGGGAGGAACTTGGACCTCACAATGGGGTACAGGTTTACAGTGTCCCTAGGAGAATCAAGGTAGCAAATATTTCAGATGGAACTGCACTACACGTCAGGCCCGAGAGCTCAAAGCAAAGAATTTTCCCCAGTTTCTAGTTAGGTGGACAGTGAGGAGCACAGGTTTTAGAATTCTGCAAACCCACAAGCTGGGGAACAATTCCTGACCGTGAGTGATGCTCAATGATACTTAAAGGAAAGATAGATATTTACTTGAAAGGATTCTCAATTTCCACATACAATCCGCGTGCACTGTGTTTGATGAGTATATAATCATATACTTACATAAGTCATATGATTATGTATTTCTTTTTTTTAATGTTTTTTAATTTATTTCTAGGAGAGAGAGAGAGAGAGACAGCGTGAGCAGGGGAGGGTCAGAGAGAGAGGGAGTCACAGACTCTGAAACAGGCTCCAGGCTCCGAGCTGGCAGCCAGCACAGAGCCCGACGCGGGGCTCGAACCCACGAACCGCGAGATCATGACCTGAGCGAAAGTCGGACGCTTAACCGACTAAGCCACCCAGGCGCCCCATGATTATGTATTTCTTATATTATGTGTATTTCTTTATATTTACAATGCTTGCAGAGTGGGCATGAGTTTCATGTGCAAGAAATGTCACATTTCTTTTCCCGAAGCTAATTTAAATCCAGCTCTAAACTCCTATGCCACCAATCTCTCTCGCTAAACCCTGAACAGTCCTCCAAGACTTTGCAAAGGTCCTAAGGTTTAATGCAAAGCAAATATTTGAGAAAACGCATCCAGTATGAATTCACATGGGATGTTTGGTTGTCTTCTTTACTTTTCCTTTGGGGATATGGGGCATGCAGAGAAGAAAGAAAGGAAGGGTTCCAAGGAGATAGAAAATGGGTGTAGTAGAAGGAATGGAAAGGTTCAGAGAGTTTATGTATCCAGTTATTTATTACTGAAATCTAGAATGCCGCTGTTACAGTGATTCTTCCCTTAGCACTAGCCTTTCTTCCTTCAGCAATGCCTTTTTAGGTGATAAATGTTAAGGAGCAAGGGGCAGTGGAGAAAATTTACAATGTTACAAAATCAGAGGATGAAGAGATGATGAATGTCTTAATCTCTTTAAATCTTTTAAAGAAAATTGCTGTGAGCTGTCTCTCTGTAGCCTTCCTCTTCCTCCTTCTGAATCTAGATTTCTTCCTTCTCCTCCTGCCTACACTCACCTACACACACATGCACACTCACACGCATGCGCGCGTGTGCACATACACACACATGCACACCATCTCTCTTTGCTCTTATTTTCCCTCTTGTATTGCTTTAGCTTCCCTGATTTCTAGAATATTTCATCTGTATTAAGTATCCGTAATTTTACAGTATATATTTCTGAACATGAAACTATTCATTTTTTTAAAAAATTTAACTTAAAGAATTCCACATTTTCCATTATGTATGCTTTTGTTTTAACCAAATCTTGATCCAAGTGGATGAGAAACCCACATATAAGGACCCAATTATTTCTAGATTTCATTTTATTGTCTTGGAAGCAGATAAACTGGCATATTTTCTCCACATGAAAGAGAAAACTGGCCCCAAACTAACATTGATGAAAAGCCAAATGTGTTGATCCATAACAAAGCATTTTCTTGTTGGGATGTACCGAGCCATTACAATCAAACTTAGATAAACCTGGAAAAATTTAATATGCTTATCTTTATTTTTTGATCGGGAGGGTTTCTAACAGATTGCACTCAGAAAAATGTGTAATAACACCATTATATAAACATCTTATTCCTTGTATCTTTCAGTACTTGTGTTTTGAATGCAAACTGATTCACTGATATTCCTGAATAATTTATTTTAAAGATTTATATAAATGTTCAACTGATTCACTGATATTCCTGAATAATTTATTTTAAAGATTTATATAAATGTTCAACAGGGAAAGGTAGGAATGCCATTTCGTAGACTAGGAAAGAAATTCAGGCACATGTCAATAAGACATAAAAAATTGATTGAGGATCAAGATCGATTTTGGACATAAGAGCATTTTTATTTAAGAAACATAATATATATTCATTGTAGTTTAAATAGCATTTCAAGAAAAACAATTGAAGAAAGTTGTGGCGGTTGGCAGTATGGTGATGAAGAAATTGGCCAGGTAGGTGGGAAAAGAGTAGTTGCATAGAGTTGGATAAGGTCGGAAAGAAAACGCCAGTGGCAGAGAGGGTGAGTTATCAGCTAAGAGAATCAAAGTTGTGAAGATAAGTAGTTATGTATGTATTTATTTTATTCTTTACCACCTTACATAAGGAGCTTCAGGCAGTTTGCAGAGAATATATAATATACATTGGGGCATTAATCTTTTTAAGTTTATGTATCTATTTTGAGAAGGAGCAAGAGCGAGTGGGAGAGGATCAGAGAGAGGAGGAAGAGAGAGAAAAAAATTCCAAGCCGACTCTGAGCTCTCAGCTGTCACCGCAGAGCCCAGTGTAGGACTCGACTTCAGGACTCCTGAGATCTGACCTGAGCCAAAGTCCCACACTTAATCTACTGAGCCACCCAGGCGCCCCAGGGGGAAGTAATTTTTAAACTATTTGTGGTAAAAGAGCCAGCTTTCTTTTTCTTTCTTCCTTCTTCCCTCCCTCCCTCGTCTTTCCTCCCCTCCTTCCTTGCTTGCTTGTTTTCTTCTTTCTTTCCGTTCCACTCACCACAAGACGGTTACTTGTGAAAGCATGTAAGAATCAATCATTATGAAAGTGAAATATAAAGAAAGCACCCAGATGGACTTCTTCCTTTCTCAGCAAGGTGGGTTTCCTGAGCACACGCCTGGAAGTCACACGGCTCTCAATTCTCAATGCTTACTCTCAACATCTGTGCATATTCGGTCATGGACATGTTTTCAGCACCACTGTAGTATCCTAGTATAAATGACAACAAAACAAAACAAAGCAGGTAAACAATAACCCCCAACAGCCAGAAAGCCACGTTAGAAGACATACTAGGAAGCCACATATTGGAACACCCGCCGAACATGCTCTAGCACTTAGTCCTCTGCTTCGTTTGCATTGATATAAATCCCTGTGCTCTGAGTAGTCTTCACTATTTTTTTTGTTTTGATTTGCACATAATAGAAATGAAACTAAGCTAACTGGCTTCAGTTGGAAATGCATGAGTTTGCATAAACGAATTCAGGAAGGACAGAGTTAGTACTGATTTCAGAGACTCTTGGAACCTGGCAACGTGGTTATTCCCCAGCCTCCATTTTCTTCCCCTCAGCCTTCCTAATCAAGGTTCCCAGTTTCTGAGATGTAAGGAACGTAGACCCCACAGCCCCCTATGGACATGCCAGAGAGATTGGAGAAAGAATGGAGTTGTAGACTTGTCAGGGGTTTTATGTGGAACAAGAAGTACGTGTGCCATAAAAATTACCACGTGGGGCTCCTGTGGCCAGGGCGACAGCCAGAGGACGTAGCGGAGTGTTCCAGGGAACGGCCACTGTCCAGGAGAGTGCCACCACCTGTCACCTGCAGCCCACGGACAGTGAGCTAGAACAGTAGCTATTAGGCGAACAACAAGATGGCTGTGGCCTTGCAAAAGGAGTCACAAAGGAGAGCGCCTGCTACCCTAGCTGCGTCTCCTTACCCCTGATCCCCTGATCCAGAGACGTAAAGAATCGAGAAAAGCAGAGTCCCTCTGCTCGGAGCGACCGAACTGCAAGGGGAGTGCAGAGCTGCCAGGGCGGGGAGAACAGCCAAATTGGGTACAGGGTTAATATGTTCACATCAACAGGTCTGCGTTTTAGACACTGAATGAGACCAACTGACCACAAGTGAGTGGAAACCGGGAATCGGGGTGAGACATTGCCCAGGATGATGCCACCGAGAGGGAACCCGTAGTTCAGCAAGTGTCGGAAAAAGAAGGGCCTGTTTCACGTTGATACCATCGGAGTTGAGACTCCTTAATAAAATGGCTGCATATATAACCCCTGTGGCTGTTATGTTGAAAGGATGAGAAGAGACAGCCATAGGTACGGGGGGACCAGGGGGAGGACGGTCCTGTGTGGTCCAGTGGAGGATGGCTATGCGAGGACAGGTGTCATAACAATAGTTATGGATCGATGAGGAGGGATCTGTTATGCATTTGCCGATAGGATCAGTGCTTGTTGACATGTAGATGACCTGGTGGAAGGAGAGAAGGATCTCTCCTTTCCTGGCTTGGACAAGTAGCTGGGTGAGAAAGCCTCGTAAGGGGATGGAAAAGGCTAGAAGAAGAATCAGATCAGCTGAAGAGGAAGGGGCTTCAATCAAATTGGAGACCTGCTAAGTTGCAGATGGCCACAAAGCATCTAAATGCAGATGTCAAGTGCTCAGCCAGGTATTTAATTCGAGAGCTCAGAGGCTTTCCCCACTGGCTGTAACATAAAACCGCAACCATTATTTGAAAGACTCTGTACCCAGTAAGTTGAAAGTAGAAAGTAGCCTTGTTTACTTTCCCTCAGCTGCCTTTTTTAACCCCTTTCTAGTGACTTATTCTTTCTCTCCCTTTGAGGAAATCTCATGGGTTTTGTTTTTTTCATATCAGTATCAGGAAACATGAACATCTAGTATAATTTCCAAACTATTAAAGTTCCAGATACTTATCCAATGTAAAAAATCTCCGCTGTCCCCCAGCGGTCCTGTATTTGCACGCTCAGCCCCACAGTGGGGTGGGCCCTCAGCTCTTTCAGTGGATTCCGAATGTTCTAGCTCTGGCCAGGACCGTGGAGATGGGAGACAGTAACGGCCATGATTACAATGTGGCGTCAGTGCCCTCTAGCCGACAGCGACAGTGAAGAGCTGGCATACTCCCTGCAGAGGTCGGGCCACCCTGGCAGGAAGTCTTCCTGAGAAGGACCTGTTTCAGGACAAATCCACATTTGACGCCTGGAAAACATCCATCTTTACCCTGAGTTTGTGAACCTACAACTCAGCCTACCTTCTTTGCTCTGTCTTTCAAGCTCAGGCTCTGTCCTTTGAGTGAGTCTGATACTAGTCCTTGTGTATTGTAAAATTTTTTTGCTAAGCTTTAAATGGTTCTCACAGATCCTGACTCATGTGATTTAAGAGAGGAATGGAAGAAGGTGACCCAAAAGGTACAAACTTCTAGTTGTAAGATAAATAGTTATCGGGAATATAATATACCACAAGGTGACTGTAGTCAATGCTGCTCTATGGTATATTTGAAAGTTGTTGAGAGAGTAGATCCTACGAGTTCTCATTACCAAAAAAATTTTCTTTTCTTTTCTTTTCTTTTCTTTTCTTTTCTTTTCTTTTCTTTTCTTTTCTTTTCTTTTCTCTTCTTTCTTTCTTTCTTTCTTTCTTTCTTTCTTTCTTTCTTTCTTTCTTTCTCTTTCTCTTTTCCTTCCTTCTTTCCTTTCCTCCCTCTTTCTTTCCCTATTTTCCTTCATCCCTTCTTCCCCTCCTCTTTCTTTTTCTCTCTTTATTTCTCCTTTCCTTTTTTCTCTCTTTCTTTTCTTTCTTTTCTCTCTTTTCTTTCTTTCTTTCTTTCTTTCTTTCTTTCTTTCTTTCTTTCTTTCTTTCTTCCTTCCTTTCTTTCTATATGAGATGATGGATGCTAACTAAACTTTAAACTTACTGGAGAACAAAGATGAGGTGGTGTCTCCTCCTTCCCAGCTGGGCGGAGCACCTAAGGGGCACGCGCAGCACCCTGACAACTTCCTCTAAGGAAACCCATGCTATTGGCAGCTGCAACCTCCCAGTGGATCTGCTGCATTTCTTTTAGATTCTGAAGGCAGGTGAAGGTCTAATGCTGGTTGTGCTGGTTTCCTACTCCCTCAGTATGACACCCCCGCCCCCCTTCATGCCGTCAGCCTCTTCTCTAGGGTGTGGAGGTCCTTGAGTAGTACTGTGCTGCTCTCACCTTTGGGCCACCACCCCAGAGGAGAGAAACTTTATAATTATTACAGCGTTATGTGAATGTAGGCATCATTTACATGGAGATAGTGTTTAAATTAAAAGACGGCCTGAGAAAATTTAGGAAGAGGCAGAGAGAGACAGAGAGAGAGAGAAAAGAAAAAGGGGAGCACATAACAGCTTCATGAAGCTCTAATATCCAGTGGTAAGATAAAGAGGGAACTTGCAAAGGAGTTCAAGAAGGGATAAAGACAGAGATGAGGGGGGAAATAGATGGTGGTATATGATGGCATTTTGAAGAGTAAAAGGCAAAGTGTTACCACATGGGTCCTTCTCTACCAGCGATGAAATTTGCTTTGGCTGTTGTTCCTTGACAGACATAAATCCATTAGCTAATGCTGGGATGTACTGTAATTTATAATAAGATTAAAAGCATTGGTGAACCAAAATATCATGAAATGACCTTTTAAATAGAAGTAAATTGCTTTCAGCTTGTTTGATCAGTAACAAAGTCTAATAAATGGAAAGCACCAGGGAGCACATTTCAGTTTTAAAGTTTTGTGGGGCAAGGAAGAGAATGCCGATAAAAAGGCCAAAAATGAAAACAAAAACAAAAAACCAATTAACCAACCAACCAGAAAACTTAGGAAAGCAGCCTGTATTCCTTTTCATTCTCATATCTAAATGCTAGAACATAATTGCTGGGGCCTTCATTTGGTCTAAAAAGGTGACATTTGAGCTGAGATATCCATTTTTAGACTAAAGAAGAATAAACACACTGTAAGCTGACTTTTTTTTTTTTTACTGTCCACATACATTTAAAATCAATAATCTTAGAAATGTTTGTCTGTCACGAGTGAATATATAAACACATTAAAGAATGTATGTAGTATGTACCATGCTCCAACCAACATGAAAAAGTTGAGAAGGTCTGGAAAGTCTAATGAATATGTTCTCCATTTGCATTCATTCCAAGCAAGGGCATCATGTTCTCCCTGAAAAATGTGGTATCACTTATACTAATACAGCCTATGCTCTAAAAAGTTTTCAAATACAATTTTTTGACTTTGTAGTTTAAATTATTTGAACTTCTAGCAGAGACAACATTTGTTTATATTCTTAAAGGGAGACTTAACTGTCAGGGTTAAGAATTAATGTCCACATTTGCTTAACTGCTTTCTCTCCCTGAAAAAAGATAGAAAGAAAGAAAGAAAGAAAGAAAGAAAGAAAGAAAGAAAGAAAGAAAGAAAGAAAGAAAGAAAGAAGGAAGGAAGGAAGGAAGGAAGGAAGGAAGGAAGGAAGGAAGGAAGGAAGGGAAAGAAAAGAGACTCAAAAGTAAGACAGAAGTATTGAAACAGTACTTTTAAAAACTGGTTATTTATTTTTGAGAGAGAGAGGGATGGGGGAAAGGTCAGAGAGAGCAAGAAGGAGAGAATCTCAAGCAGTCTCTGCTCTGTCAGCAGAAAGCCTGACACGGGTTCAGACTCACGACTGAGGAGATCATGACCCGAGCTGAAATCAAGAGTCAGACTCTTAACTGACTGAGCCACCCAGGTGCCCCTGAACAGTATTTTATATATCACCAGAACAACAATGGTTGTCTGTAAAGCCATCTTGAACTGATACATAATTTTTAGCATTTTCCAAACATTAGTAAGCAACTTTAAACATTGGAATCTAGAAATTTCAACTAATGCATCAAACTTGTTTTGTAAGCAGTGGTAATTAGACCTTGCCAAGTAGGAAATAGGCTTTCTGGCACAAAGATATGCTTTCTTGATCATATAAAGCAGTAATCATTGCCGTTCAAGGCTATTTTTAAGTTGTTTACACCTGCTTTAATGTTTGTGAAAATCAGTTCTGGTCACAGCAGAGCTTGGCCTAACTAGGTAGCTGGCATAAAAATGACTAATAATTTGTTCCAATAAATATGAATTAGAAAAAAGTAATTCTTCTTTTCTTTAAAATCCTTCATTGTAGACATTCACATTTGAAATTTCATTACACTTTGTTCTCAGCTCACTCATTTACCAACCATACATCTTGGCTGACTTCCGCAGATTTCCTCCATGCGTGCTGCACCGGGACCAGTCATCCAGAAAGGCCGGCTAGACTTTCAGGCTCGGGAGAGTAGGTCCAGGCACAAGTGGTAAATCTGATGGTGCTTAGTCAACCTGGATGTCTCAATTTCCAGGAAACGGGGAAGCAGAACCATGTCAAAGAGTAGTTTATTGGCAATGGGACCAGGGGCAAAGTTCCCTAAGGTTGCCAGGAGTCACTACAGTTTCAAGTCAAAAGGAGTCAGGAACGATAGACTTGCAGGCTACTGATGGTTGCCAAGAGTGTGGGCTGAAGGTCAGCACGAAGGACTTTCCCCCAATCTGGCAAAAGAACAGCAATTCTCAAAAGGTTATGTTATCTCCTGATACTCTTTGTGGTTTTACTTAAATTTAGATTTTTTATAGGAATTACTTGAGCATAATAAAATATTCAAAAGGCATACATGAGTACATGATGAAAGATAAATATGTCTCCAAGCCTGAGTTCCTTCCCCCAGAGGAAGCCACTGTACCCAGGATCCTCCTTCCAGAGCCCGACAATGGATGTACGAGAACTCATGCATGTGTACGAAGAGAATTTTTGAAACAAATACAAATTGTCTCATATTCATCTACTGTTTCTTCTTCATGTAACAATGTACCTTGGAGTTCATTCCTTGTCCTTACCTAAAAAGGTTATTTCTTTTAACGGTTTTCTGATATCTTAATTCTGGTAGTTGGTCAGCCGTCTTAAATTTGTTTCATCTAACTCATTTCACTTACAGAGTCTTTGCTTTAAATTTAAATGAAAAACAAATGCATTAAACATCTACAAAAAGATCTGGCATGGAGTCAGAACTCCCACTTCTTGTTTGTGTGGCAATGAGGAAAGAAATGACTCCCCTTTCTCTGCTACGTGAGGGGCAACTACCTACCTAGTTGATACGGCCGGTCTGGCGGTCTGGCTTTCAAATGCGCGCTCTCATTTTCAAAGAGCAGAGATATTGCTGGGAAGAGGCTGTCCAGGGAGGATTGCATTTCCCAGCTCCCTTTATATCTGGTGTTACCGTGTAACTAAGGTTTGCTAATGGAAGATGAGAAGAAGTAGTAATATGTGTCAACTAAAGGCTAAGGCAATTAAAACCACAACTATACACTAAATCGAATAGTCAGGGTAAAGATTAAATTCAATTAGGTAACATAAAGAAAGCATTAAGGCATAGTAGCGTCTAAGTGGCATCTGTTATTATTAATATTGTCACCCATATCTGGCTTTCCATAGGTATAACCCATAGTTTTTTCTATACCAGCTCTAATAGAGACTCAGTACTTGGTCATGTGCTCCAAAGTCAAATGCACAAAAAGAAGCGTTAAAGAGCAATGAAAATTTTAGTTGGGGGAATAAAAGAGCAAATTTACTTATATACCTCATAGCAAACAGTAATCACCACTACATTTTTTCCCACAAGAGTGATACTTTAGCTATCAGCCAATAAGTGTCTTTACTTTTTGATGTTTTCCCCCTACATTTCTAAATTATTTTCTACTGTCCCAATATATTCAGATTTTGCCCCAAACTTAAACAATCTCCCTTAAAGAACTATTCAAGATAAGTGGATCCACCTTCCTTTTCTTTATTGAGATATAATTGATGTATAACATTATATTAATCTCAGGAATACAACATAGTGATTCAGTATTTGTATAAACCGCAAAATGATTACCACGATAAGTTGATTTAACATTCATCCCCATTACATTTCTTGTGATGAGAAGTTTTAGGATCTACTCTGTTAGCAATTTCAAATATACAATACATGTATTATTAACTATAGTCACCGTGCTATGCATTACATCCCCAGGATTTATTTTATAACTAGAAGTTTGCTTCTTTTGATCATTTTCACCCATTTTACCCATATCCCCCACCCTCCTTAAAACGCAGCTTATCATCAAGACATTGTTACCCAATTTGTCTTTTGAGAGTTTTGGATCTTCTCGAATCATATTAGTAAAATATTTACCCCACAAAAGTGAATATTTACCCATGAGGGGATTTTTCTACTAGGAAGAACAAACGAGATTTGCGCCCCCCCCCCCCAATTCATTGGAATTAAAGGAGTTTTTTATTTGACTCCTAGTTGCATCAGGAGATGGACACTCACAGGAAATACTCTTCTCTCTTGGACTAGAATAGATAGCCCCAGAGAAGGTTCTCTCGGGAAGCCTGGGGCCCCATTAATGGCAGCATCTGCCAGCCAGCTCACCTTCTGGGCCACAGGTTTCCTTTGGAGATCCACTATGGCCTTTGCTTCTGACTCTGCCTTGGCCACCCTCACCCTCTTCTACTGAATGTAACATACAGACCTGCCCCTGCATTTGCTGAATTTCATGCCAGTGTACTCCTCCTCCCTTTCCAGGCTTGGGTAATTCCCGAGAATCTTTTGTATTCTTGCTCAAGTTCACTCCTCTAGGCCTTGCCTAGGATTTCAGCCTCAGAAGCTTATCCATTTCACTGCACCTCTGGAATACTGATTTCAGTCCCTGCCCCTTGAACACCACCAGCCCTCTTTATGTGTAATTGATGAATCTTGTTTTTTTTCTTCAGGGAAGTTAATACCCAGTTAATGTCCAGTGTATCTAAGTCTGCCAGTATGTTGTAGAGCACAATAGGCAAATGGAAAGATAAATATTCTATCTGTGAATAATGAGGGTGCAAGTGTGAATAAAATTCCTTGAAAGTATTTCATAAGAATCAAAACTTATTTGATAGCTGCTTTCCTCAACATCTTATAAATTCTATCGGAAATGAACTGTGTCTGTATTATTTCCCAACATATCCTCAGAATCCAGCATAGTACCTTGGGGATATTAGAGCCTCAATAATGTTTGTTAAATAAATAACTGATATAGATAACCCAGAAGCAAAAGATTAAGTGGCCAAAACATATTTTACAAAACAAAATTTATATTCCATTTAAATATATATGTATATACATAACTCAGTAATATCTAATAATTATTAACTTTGTAAATTTAGACAAGGGACTCTTTGTGCCTCCCTTGCTTATCTCTAAAATGAAGCTAATGGTAGAGTGGAAGAAATGAAACCATCATAAAAGTGCTATGTGAATGTTAGAGATTATTGGTTTTACTTATAGGGGCAATATGAAGTTGATAATCTAGTTGCTACAGTCTGAGGATGTTAATCACCTGGAAGCCTACTGCATTCTAATCAAAGTAATGCATCTCAGTGACAACTTTATAGGAGCTCCTCTCTTGGCTGGCTGCTCTGACTTGCTGGGCACAAGAGGCAAATCACTTACTTTTTCCCCTTTACCTTTAATATGAGAATAATGCATAGCTGCCTCCTGGTTAAGTTGCATATACTAATTTAAAGGCTTCTCATGTACTGTGTATCAGTTCATCTCTCCTAAGCTTTTTCTGGCTCATGGAGCAAGAGAGTATCCATGGTTAAAAGAAACCGGCAGTTATTTTGAGCTGATTGTTATCTTGTATTTCAGATTTTAAGTGGGTTGTTTTATGTCAAAATGTAGAAGCAAACAACTCTTAGAAACCTTATGGTGGTTGTCTAATGTAGGGATACAAATTCAAATTTAAATAGTTCCATATCCCACTCTTGTTGTTAACAAATCTTGCAATTAAGTCACAGATAAACTATTCCCTGAACCAAAAGTAATGTAAGTATGTTGTGATAATACATTAAAAGCAAAATCTTGGAAAGCATCAAGTGATGGTTTAATCTATATGGGATGGGCTTGAGGATACATCCATAGCTTAATAAGTAGCTCTAAAGTGAAGGTCACCTCACTATAAAGTGAATGTTTAGATCAGGAATGGACAATATCTCTCAGGAGACACCCAAATCTCAGCCTCTTCTTATCTCCCCAAGGTTGCTGGAGAATTTCACATCAGTGAAAGCCTTTCTTCACTGTAACAATGGAAGGGACAGTGGAAAAACTCCCTCATCATAGCAGTGAAAACTTTGTGGAAAAGGAATATTTTCATTTCCTAAGATGAAAAATCATTCCCTATGGACTGCTTCTAGGTAAAGGAGAATGATGAAAGGCAAATTCGCAAAAGTATTTCTTGAAAGCTGAAGATTCAGAATCATAGTTATGTGACAGCTGGAGTCAGCAAGCTAGGCTCTGGACAGAGGCGGGGGGGAGGGGGGCAGAATCCCTGACCTTTAACACAGGGGAGAAGGATGGGGAACTCTAAATTCTGAGCTGATTTGGAGGATATAGAACTCTATACTGTCTATAGATTCAATGATTATTTAATATGTTTAGGGATTCTCTCAAATAAGTTAATAATCTTATGTTAATAGTGCCTCCCCATAATACAGGTATGCTTAGTGAATACATGCCACAGAAGAGTAACAATTCTGAAGTCAATATCTAGCCTTTATGTCAAAGAGTGACCGCAACAAGGCTCCTCTGTATGCAAATACCACCAAGGTGTCCCATGGAAAACTTGGGAATAAGGGAAATAATTTTTCCCTCTAGGAGTTAAACGAGTAAAATCTATACTGGTAAATTAATGGCTATGAGAAGAATCCAACAGATTTTCTATAATTGAATGAATGATGGATGGATTTTCAAAAGGATTTTGACTCCAAACAGAGTGTGGAATTTGATTATAATTTAGCACAAACTGCCTAATCAAATTAATTGTTTCCTCTCCAGAAAAAGAGAACAAAAGAGTAAAGGAGAGGCAAAGAGAAGCTGGTCCTTTTCTCTATGTGTACAGTGGATTTCTTTTTAATTTTTTAAAATTTATTTTAGAGAGAAAGAGAGAGTGAAAGAGAGAGCAAGTGGGGGAGATGGCAGAGAGAGAGAGAGAGAGAGAGAGAGAGAGAGAGAGCATCCCAAGCAGGCTTCCATGCTCTGACACAAGGCTTGATCTCATGACCCTGGGATCATTTAAGCTGAAATCAAGAGTCAGAGGTTCGACCGACTAAACTACCCAAGTGCCCCTGTGTATGGTGGATTTCAAATATATAAATAAATTTCTCCCATTGTGCACACACAACTGGTAAGTTTTTCACTATCTGATAATAAAATCATATAAAAATGTAACTAAATACTAAAAAGAATGAACACAATTTGCCATGGTCTGCTCCAGATGGATTGCTTTTTTTGCCAATTTTATATTATTTACAGTCCTATGAATATTATTGGGCTTTCCAGATATACAAGAAGGAGGGTGTGGGAAACAGAGTTTCCATTCACAAAAAATGAATGTACACTGTTAAAATTTAATTAGTCACCTGATTATATACTTTAATCTCTTACTGAGTTTGAATAACTCAAGTCAGATGAAGTCAATCAATTCTGAGAACAGGTACCTCTAAACCAGACCATGGCTTATTATAAATCAAAAGGTAATGGCTACCCTATAAGACCTCTTCCTAAGCAGATAACTAGAGTTCTTTGAATACAACCTCAACCTTATTGCCTGCCTTTCACCTTTATAAACATATGAAGCTGGGTGTTATCCATTATAAACATATGAAGCTGGGTGTTATCCAGCTTCATTACCTGCACCAAATACCTGACACAAATGTTCAAAGTCATATATAAATCACCAAATAGACTTCTGCTCTATTCTTTCCTAGAGAAACCTGGTTTGGGAAATATTCTCAATTACCCTAGGATCCTTTAAGAGCTAAATGCAAGAAATGGCTTCCAATTTATATTCAAAATCTGCCCATGGAATATGAGATACTATAAACCCAACTCTATCAATCCCTGCCTAATTCCACTGTCTCACCAGCCTACTGACAGCTTCCCAAGATTGGGAACCGTGATCTCATCATTTGAGCTTTTACTTGTTGCCCAGTTCCACACTGTGCCCCAAAGCAGCTGCCTCATCTCTCAGGTGAGGCACCGGTTTTGAGTTCAGGCAGTTAGTCCAGACTTTCTCATTCGTTACAGTGTTTTAACTCAAAAGCCTGATGGTCCTTATTTACCTTTGAAGCTGGTAGCCTCTGAGACCTCACAGACCCATCCCTCAGGCTCACTAACTTTCAACTTCAAAAGAATGAGGTCTAGGGGTACCTGGGTGGCTCAGTCGGTTAACTATCAGATGCTTGATTTTGGCTCATGTCATGATCTTTTGGTTCATGGGTTTGAGTCCTGCATCAGGCTCTGTGCTGACAGTGTGGAGCCTGCTTGAGATTTTTCTCTCTCTCCCTTCCTTCCTCCCTTCCTTCCTTCCTTCCTTCCTTCCTTCCTTCCTTCCTTCCTTCTTCCGTCCCTCCCTCCCTCCCTCCTTCTCTCTTTCTTTCTTTCTTTCTTTCTTTCTTTCTTTCTTTCTTTCTTTCTTTCTTTCTTTCTTTCTTTCTTTCCTTCTTTCTTTCTGCCCCTCCTGCATTCTCTCTTTCTTTCTCAAAAAGAGATAAACTAAAAAGAAAAAAAAGAATGAGGTCTAGTTCATTATGCCATTCTTCTCTAAAACCTCATTTGCCTCCATTTTAAATTCATGGATGCAAAGAGAGGGGAGGGAAGGGGAATGATTCTTTACGTTCCCTCAGGAGTAGCTGAAGTTCAGGCCCTTGACTAGCAAAAACAAACTCACAACAAATAAACAAATAAACACATTCTTCTCATTATATTCTTTCTCTAAAACACTACCCTGGTTGCTATCTATATAATCCAAAAGGACTCTTATATGCAGTTCATCCTAGAACAGAAGGAATCTGCCCCACTGATGTCTCCAGCTCTAACAACAGGAAACTATTAACAACTGTAAATGTTAGCTCTGGTGTCTACCCCTCCAAAAAGTAATTGAATACTGTCACCATCTCATAACTCATGTCATAACTTACCTAATGCAATCCTTACAAGAACCTTCTAAAACAAGCACATTATCCTCATTTTACAGGTATAGCTACCTACTGCCCGGGCACATAGGTATAGCTATGGGCACATAGCTAGTGTTAAATAGCAAAGCCTATATTCCCACCCAAGCTCCTCTCCACCTTTTCCATGATGCTTTTGCCCCAACTAACACCTGGCAGGAATTAATTGATCCAACTGCTTCTGTCACCCAGCCAGAATCTAAGAGCCCCAAACATCAGACAGATACACTTGCGAGAGGTACACAGTGAGGGAAGGGGGACAGATGGAGCCGAGTGATGCACGTTTTCCACTGGAGAACACAGGCTCACAGTACCACTGCAGCAGGGAGCGAGGCAGGCTCGGGCATCTGGGAGACGGTGGGAAATGGGATGGAATTCCTAACTAAACAATCGTCAAAACACATGTATTTATTTATTTAGTTCCTACCGACTTTTGCTTCTGCTTGTCTCCTGGTCCCAAACCCTTGCTTCCATATTTTGACTTTAATTAAACCTGCCCAGCTATGCCTCTTTCACTTGACAACTCCCTAGGCTTTAACATTTGTGTATTTCCACCTTGGCTTGTCCTGCTGGGTCTTTATAACCTCAGTCCTTGCCAAGGTCCTCTGGCTGGGGTGGCAAGTCGGTTAATGATAGGCAAATGTTTCTGTAGCTCCTTGTGGAATGCTGTACGAATAGATTTAGGCTAAAAGAATTTTTTTTTAGATATTCATTCCTCTCCTTCTGTACCAGCCAAGATCAGCACACTTGAAAGCCTCTGAATATCTCGTTTGTCTTCTTTTGCTGTGTATGCCTCAGACTATATGATTCAAGATACAACTATTTTTTGTAGTGTTAAAATTAAAAACATATATAGTAAGAGGTCTGCTTACTTAATCTGCAGAATCTTCACAAAATGGCAAGGTGGGGTCTATCCAGTCTAGAACTTCTGAGGAGATTAACTTTCACTTAAGCCTTTATGACAGGCGGTGCTTGTCTGGTTCAGTCAGTTAAGCATCCGACCTCGGCTCAGGTCACGATCTCAAGGTTCATGAGTCCAAGTCCCATACTGGGCTCTCTGGTGTCATCACAGAGCCCGCTTCGGATCCTCTGTGCCCTTCTTTCTGTGCCCCTCCCCCACTCACACTTTCTCTCTCTCAAAAATAAGTAAACATTAAAAAAAAAGACTTTATGACAAAGACAAGAATATATAATCTGAGAACGGTTGCTTTATGTTGTGAACTCGGGAATAATCACGTACAGCTGCACACAGTGCACAATCCTCTCTTGGCATTACAACCCATCCCCAGGAGAGAACTAGTCAAAGCTCCCTGCTCCTTGGTTCCCAATTCATTTCAGTACATAACCCAGACCCTACTGATGCTCTTCTGCCAATCGGATTATTCTTGTTCCATGCAAAGCTGTGACAATCCCTTCTTTGTATCAGAATGAAAGAAGGCTCAATTTTTTTATTAGTTAAAAGCCCATTTTAATTACAGATCTTTAAGTTACTAAAATGTAAAGAAAATTGCTTTTTTCTAGCGTTTTTGGTAAATGCCTAGAAATAGAGTTTTATTTGTGTGCTTGAAACTCTGAGCCCTGTGTCTATTAAAAAGTAAGTTGTCAATTTTGGTGTTTGCTTTTCAATCAGCTCCAGCAGTATTATCTCCCAAGATTACCATCTGGCTAAAGAAAAAAACAAGAGAAAAGGAATAAAGACTAACGACGCGTGAAATTTAGAAGAGGGTACCTTTCGCAAGGCAGCCTAAAGGTGACTTTGCTAGAAGCAGGCCTTTATAAATGTGAGCCTCCGTGCATGACGTCAGCCTCGTGGTAGCACTGACATGCCCCAGACCGTCTGGACAGACTGCAGCATGGCTGGCCTTCCCGCCTCAGTGTTTGGCATGAATGACAGCATCTTTCAACTTACATTAATGCTTTCCCGTCATCACCCTTCATGAGCAAGCTGGCTAAAATGCTATTTAGAACCACTGGAGAAAACTGTATGAAGGTTCTTGGCAGCATTCATGTAAGAGATATAACTACAGAATCCGCCTATTTGTTCATCTTTGCGTTGATTTCACCACAGATGAACCAATGTTCTTCGTCAAGCTTTTCCAACCATGTCCAGAATATATGTACTAATTTTCAGTTAATATTTTCTTCATTCTTTTAAAGGAGAGCATAATTTTTATTTTCTAACTAATACAACACCTATATCTTCATTCTTCATTATAAAATAAACTAAATAGGGACCTCTGGGTGGCTCAGTCGGTTAAGCGTCTGACTTTTGATGTCAGCTCAGGTTTTGATTGCAAGGTCATGAGCTCAAGCCCCGTGTCAGGCTCTGTGCCGGGTGTAAAGCCTACTTCAAATAAATAAATAAATAAAAGTAAGATAAACCAACTAAAACAAACTAAAACCCTACAGACAAGCCTAACATCAACTTTATCTACCTACGCCAACCCCAGGTACCTTCCCAGAGGTGACTGCTTTCATCTGTTAGCTTCATAACCTTCATACATTTACTACAAAGTCATGTATATATGTGTGTGTATCCACTAGAAATTATATTGGCTGGCTTTTTACATAAATGATATTATATTTTACATATTATGCCTTGTTTATTTGTTGGAAACATCTTTATGTCAGCATATATCAGAGCATTACTTTTTAGAAAGATGGTATGTAGTATTCCTTACTTTAAAATGTATTCTTTAGGTAGTTAAATACATAAGTTATATTTGGTACAGTGGTACAGTGGTACCTGAATACCGTGACACAGTCGAAATCAGTGAGGCACATACATAGGTGGTGATGTGAAAAGATCTCAAAAGTACAGTGAGAAAAAGAATGATTTATAGATTACAATCCAATAGGTAGGCTCTTTAAAAAATGTAATTTTGGGCGTGTCTGTGTTTATGTTTGAATACATCATAAACGGTGGAAGAATATATCCTAAACTGTTAAAGTGGTTGATTTTATTTCAATGTTGCTTTACGTTTTGGTGTTAGTGTGAGTTTTCAACATTATGAATTCTTATGTTACATATTTTAGTTGGAATTTCAGAGACACTTAGCCAGAGACCAGGGACCAACCAGATGACATATTAAATCAGAAATTACTATGTATTTCTTTTATATTATTTGCAGATTATATATATATATATATGCTTTCTTTTATTCCATTTATTTTGTTCAACAGCAACAAAAATGAATTGAATTCCATCTCAGTGCCAGGAATTACGGTAAAATTCATGGAGAAATGGTGAAAAAATTATACTATTTTTTCACCTTCTATAGTTTTCTCTGAGTTAGCTGCTTATCTAAATCAGTGGCTAACTGTTATTAAGCTTTAGAATTTTTAGCAGCTGGTGAGATGTTCTTAAGCCTTCAACCCCTATTCACCCACTTTTCTACCTCACTATTTTCTCATTCCAGTCCACAGTCATCTTATCAATTGGATGCATAAAATTACCATTTCATTGAAGAATAATGTTTTCTTCCAAACCTAGATAGGAGAAAGAGCAGCTAGGAAAATGACACTGGTGCATATAGTTTTTTAGCATTATTTTAAATCACAAATAATATGTCTGGTTTTTCCATCTTAGCTTGTGAAACTTAAAGAATGTTTCAGTTCAGAATTGTTTTCATGTATCATTAAGGCAAAGTTAGAAAGTGAAAAGCCACGTAGACTTTCCTACATAAACAAACTGTTAAAAAATGTTTATTTATTTTGAAAGAAAGAGAGAGAGTATGGGGGAGGAGTGGAGAGAGAGGAAGAGAAAGAATCCCAAGCAGGCTCTGTGCTATCAGCATGGAGTCCTACAGAGACCTCAAACTTCCCACTGTGAGACCAAGACCTGAGACGAGATAAAGAGTGGGACTCTTACCTGACTGAGCCACCCAGGCGCCCTTCCCACGTAAACAAATTTAACTTTTCATATTAACTCTGTGGGAGGCCAATTTTTATGAATAATATGTCAGTTCAGGTCCCACACATCGTCAGAACTCTACGAATATGTTTCTAATTTCCTGCCAGCTTATGAAGTAAAGATCATTTGATATCATCTGAACAGTATTAACTTCCAATAAAATTTTTTCCTATTCCATTTTTTTGAGTTCTTGATTTCTTGAGTATTGATTTCTTTGAGTCCAGCTTATATAACTACAGTAGCAATTAAATTGCATTCACTCTGAACGGAGAGTCTTCCCCCACTCATTTCTACCTCCTACCTTTTTCTCTCTCTCTTCCTCTCTCACACTACTGTTCAGTCAGATATCCATAAAGGTGAAAGCAATAAGAATTCAATAAGAATTCCAATTCTGCTAGGAAAACTTAATCTGAAGTGATCTGGAAAAATAGTTGAGAGAGATGGACTCCTGAAAGCTAACTTTAGTTCAGAGGTTATGGTTCAAAAATCTGATAAATTAGAAACTTGCTTTTGTAGCCTCATAAGGGCGTTCACTGTCTTCTCAATTTCCTAATAAAGGGGGGCGTAGTTACAACATTCCTGTCCATCAAGGCAGGGAGGAGGATTCAGGGTAAGGGTCTTATGCAAAAGGGGTACAAGGCATTGGCCACAGCTTATTTTTCTCTAAACACGCTCATTCCTAATATTCTTGTTGTCATGCTCAGAATAGTACCAGCTGGAGAACCAAGAGTAGGAAAGAAGAATGGAGGGAATTGGCCAAAGGAGGGAAATCTCGTTCAGAGGGATGAACACAGCACTATTTAAAAAGTGGCAAAGCGTGATGATTGAGAACATGGGCTTTGGGCTGACATTTATGTAAGTAATGATATGGGACAAAGCTCAATTGCAGAATTGCCCTTTCCCTCTGAGTAGTGTTTAAGCATGGCACACTTTTTCCATTTTTTTTTTTTGAACTCTCAGTCTACTTATGACTTTAAGGTCTGTTTTTTTTGTAAAAAATAAACAAACTATATATATATATGTATATATATATACACATGTATATATGTATGTATATACACATATACATGTGTATATATACATACATATATACACACACACATATATAGTTGCATCATTTTAATTCAACCTGACAAATTTTGTCCTTTAATGGGAATATATAATACCTTTACATTTAATATATTACTGAGATAGCAGGATTTAAGTCTACTAGCAATTATTTGCTATCAATTTGTTGCTATCTATTTCTTTTATTCTTTTTTTTCTTGCCTTCTTTTCTATCAGTAAAGTATTTTAATTTATTTTATCCTCTCTATTACTATACTTTCGGGTTCTCTTAGTGTTTTCCTAGGGATTGCAAAATGTACTCTGAAATTATCAGTCTATCATAAATTACTAATTTTGCCATATCTCAAATTATGGAAGAACTTTATAACAATCTATCTTCACGTATACTTTCCCATCTGTTTCCTATTATCATGTACTTTTCTTCTAGATGTTATTTTAACCCCATGAGACATCGTAATGTTTATAGCTTTTATTGATTAATATTTATTTATTTTTCTTATATATTTACTTTAATGTTGCTGATTACTACTTGAGTTTTTATACTTCCATCTGGAATCTCTTTTCCTCTATTGTTTTGCTGGCAAATTTTGTTTGTCTGAGAATAATTTATTTCATTAAATATAGGATTCTAATTTGGCACTTTAAAGATATTACATCATCTAATGTCTTTGTTAGTTTATGTTAAAAGGTTATTGCTCATTATTTTTTCCTTTAAAATAATGTTTTTTGCTTTTTGTTGTTGTGGGGTGTGTGTGTGTGTGTGTGTGTGTGTGTGTATGTGTGTGTCTTCCCAGCTGATCTTAATATTTCCCTGTCACCGGTTTTCAGTAAGTTGCTGTGATGTGGTTAGGTATAGTTTTCTTTTTATCTTGACTGAAGTTCATGGAGCTCTTGAATTAGAAGACTGCTATTTTTCATCAGGTTACAAAATTTTACGCATTATTTCCTCAGCTATTGCTTGTATCTCATTGTTTCTTTCTTCTCTTTCTGGAGCTCTAGTTACATATATGTTAGATCTTGTTTACCATGTTTTACATTTCTCATGTTCTGTTGTGATCTTCCCATTTGTTTTTCTCTCTATGATTTATTTTGGATATTTTCTTATGGCATATTTTGACTTTATTAATCCCGTCTTCTTATCTTTCCATCTACTGCTAAACCCACTGCATGAATTCTTAACTTGAGGTATTATATTATATAGTTCTAAAGGTTTTTTTTTGGAGAAGGGGGATCATTTTTTATAGCATCTATTTTTGTTGTTGTTGAAATATACAAATGGATGAAGCTATGATAAATATTTTATGTTTTTATCTACTTTTGTCCATAATTCCCTCTGTTGCCTTTAGCACAATAATCTTAGAAATCTTGAAGTTCTTGCCTACTCACTTTCGGTCATCTGGTACTGTACTGCTATTGACTTTTTTTTTATCTCTTTATTATTGGTAATTTTTTCTTGCTGACCTAGTAGTTGTTATAGTGTGTGTTTGGGGCTAGATGGTTCTGCCCCTCCAAAATTGTTGTGTTGATGCCTTAATGGTTAACGTAATTGTGTTTGGATTTAACTGAGGTCGTAAGGATGGGGCTTTAATCTGATAGGATTAGTGCCTTTATACCAGAGACTTTTCATTATCTTTCTGCAGGGGCAAAGAAGAGGTCATGTGAGCTACAGTAAAATGACAGCTGTCTCCAAGCCAAGAGGAAAGGCCTCAGAACGGAATCCATTTTGCCAGAACTTTGATCTTGGGTTTTCCAGCTTCCAGTACTGTGAGAAACAAATTTCTGTTGTTTAAGTTACCCAGTCTGTGGTATTTTGTTATGGCAGCCTAAGCGGACTAATACAGAATGCTTGACATTATAGATGATAGTTACAGAGGCTCTGGGTTACGTTCTCTTTCTTCACAGTGTTGAGTTTGTTTTGGCAGGCAGTTAATTTACTGGTGGATTAGGTTGTCCCTGTCAAGTCTTCATTTTCGTCTTTGTTACAGGGAGTGTCAGGTTTGCCATTACTCTTAGAATATTGCCCTTATTCCTACAGCGTGGTCCTCACTGCTAGAATGTAATCTTTCTGAGTCCCCGGTTGAAAGTCCAAGATGCTCAGAAATTACTCTGAACTCTGACTGGGCTCCACTTCAGTGTCTTTCTGAGGACCCTGAGGTCCTTGAAGTCCCATCTAGCTTTCAGACCCAAGGCAGCTGCTCCTTTCCTACGTCTCCAAGAGACGCATCAGACAATGCACACCCCAGGAAATGACCAAGGTCCTAGAGACATTTCTGTGCAAATGTCTGGAGTTGTCTCTCTGTGGCTATCCTCTGCGAAACTTTAACCTTCTGAACCCAGCTGCGTTAGTAGCCTTGAACTCTGATCTCACTGTTGTCTGGGCTCCCCTTTCATGGACTATGGACCTTAAAATGCCCCCAAGGAGAAAATTTGGATGACTGCAGGGCTAAACCCAAGTGCATTCCCTCTGTCAGGTTGTTTTACAGTGCTTCTAAACAGCTTTTACAATTGTTCTCAGTCAGAGGGAAAGTCCAATCATGGCTCAAATCAGAATTACTCTCACCTAATATCTACCTAAATAAATAATAACAATAACAAAATACCTCCTTAAATTTTAAAAAAAAAAAAACATTAGCAGCAGCAAAACAAGGAAAGGGTTATGATTTCTTACCGTAAAACTTCAAAATGAATCTTCGAAGGAAATAAAAAATCATGGTGCAGACTGCCTTCTCTCCAGAAGCAGTATTGGCGAATCATCAAATCCTGGGTGTTCTTTTTCACCAATATTGAACACCTCCAAATTTGGAGTGAAATGACCTAAGCAAACTACCCTCATTGTTTCTGATAGGAGGAAGAGACACAGTGAGTAGTTATCCTTGAAATGGCTGAGGAGAGAGAGTAGGGGATGGCAAGAATTAACAGGCAAGCCATTTCAAGCCTCAGGAAATCTTTTCTTGTACTGTATCTCACCCTGACTGCCTGCACTAAATCTTGACACAGGAAAACCTCAGAAGGAAAGTAGAGTGTGTAAACTTTAACAGAGGCTGCACAGAAACTCAGATGATCTGGATATTTTGCTTTATGTTCTCATCTCAGGATGGTAGACAAAGTGGAATGGTCAGTCTTCAAACCACTGTTCCAAAGAGAAAATAAAAAAAGGTCTCAGATAAGGTAGTGTACAAGCCAAATAGAGTTCGTTTATTATGTATATCAGACAATATGAGATTTGATTTAAAAAATAAACAATATAATAAATACAAAAATATTTTCTGCAGGAAGAAAAGGAGGAAACCATCATGGTAAACAAAAGCATCTCTTCCTTTCCTTGTTTTCAATTTATTTTGTAATTACCCTGCTTAATTAAGTGTATTTTTAAATTAAAAAGAGCATTTATTTATTTGTTAAAATAGAATAATAGCACCTAGCATAACTATAAGGCCATTTAACATATCTATTGCTTCATCTATGTTCTATTATGGTAACAGTGATGGTCCTCCCATGGAAATGGCAGTTATTTCTGGATGGTGTGATTTTGGGGGTGATTTTCTATTTCTCTGTATTGTTTCTACTACTAATAAATTTACAATGAGCATGATTAGCATGTACACCCCCCCCACACACACACACAATCCCAGTATTCAGTGTGTCTTGAGGTAATACTGACAATTCATTTACTTGTTTCATGTTAGATGTTTTAGTGAAGCCTGAAGCCAGGCTAAGGGACTTAAATATGAGAAGACCTCTCCCCAGGGGAATTTGTGCCCAGCAAACAAATATGGTGGGGCTGTATGTGTGGTGAAGTGTCCTCTGTCTGTACTGGTCCATTAAGCAGACAGCATGATGGGAAATGGTTCCTTTCTGCTGCTTTTGAGAGAAAGGAAACACTCCCATCGAATACATGATACCTATAGACCATACGACACAATAGGGTGAGGCTCCAGTATAGCTACTTATTTCTCTTGGTATGTTTAGAGCATTAAGAAATGGAAACATGGATGCAGATTCTTCCCTAGTCTATAGAAAAGTGCTGGCCCAAGTGGGAAAACGGAGGGAAACGGGTTTCATAAACAAGATCCCAAAGATCTGCTTCAAAGAAGTCTGGGCTTGAGGTCTTTTCCATAACTCCAATTAGATAAGAGTGGCAAAGTGGAAATGTCCACTTAAGTCTGTATAAGTAGGAGATATCATATATTTACAATATACAGAAATACAGGATTTGAGGGGAAAGAAGGTAACATGTTGGACCTGAACACAAACACCACGAAATTCCATGTAATCGGTTTCCTATAGCACTCCATATAATCTACCTGGACAATTCTTCCCGCATCTCATATTTCAAAGACTTCCTGTATGCTGAGGGAATGAAATCTCTTTCCCAGGCCTCTTTCCTAAACTTCATGCCCATATATATTCAACTTCTTACTGCCTACACTGTTCCAAATTCAGTATGTAAGGAAAAAATCAAACATATCTGGTCACAACTTGTTCTTTCTTCTCATTCATTCAACAACTTGTCTTTTGAATATTCACAATGTCCCAGGCACAGTGATAGAGGCTGGAAATACAGACAGACATACAATGCATCCCAACATCCAGGAAGTTCGGGTTTAATGGAGAAGACTGGGAAATACAAATGAGTACAACGCAAACATGATGACAGATAAGGCTACAAGGCTGTCTTATCCAGGTGTGTGTTGCGAGGAGGAAATGGATTAGTGGTCAGGAAAGTCACAGAGGATAAAGCATGTGCGCTTTCTCAAAGAAAAAGTAGAACACCTGAGCAGCTTGGCAGTCCCTCCCTCTGCCACGATCTAGCTTCTTCATTCGGTCTGGCCCCTGACTCTCTGTGCAGTGGCTTTTCAGGTCAGCACTGGCCCTGGAAACTGCCTCCGTGGTTACATCTCTTCCACCAAGGACACACTGAAGATTGTGCACTTAGTACTTGGTCCCTGTCGCTCTATATTGCAGTGGTTTTCTGGAGGCCACCTGGTCTCTTAGTTAAGAACACCTAGAATCTGAAGGAAAGAAATAATAGCCTACGTATTTCCTGCTCCTTTGATCAGAAGATTCATAGTCTTTGGACACTCATTTAACCTCTCTGAAACACACCTCCTCATCTGTGAAAGGCTAATAATTATAATACCAGTGCTTACCTCAAGGGAGAGGGTAAATATCGAATGAGATGAGAGACAAGCGGGTCTAGAACAGCACCAATATTCATCATCTTTGTTAGGTTTTCGGGATGATGAAGTATGACTTCTATCCAAACACTGTAAACGCTGATCGTGTAAGGAGAATGTACAGCTTTTGGCACTTTGTGAAATATATGACTACCAAGGTCAATCGGATTCGGTGTTTATCTCGCTCCTAGCATCTCTCAGCTTCCATTCCGGCCTGGATTTCATTCCAGCCATTCATTAGCCTCGGACGAGTTATTTGCCCTCTTTCAATTTCCTGTTGGGTAACGTGGGGATAATTAAACGTCCCTCGAAGGGCTGTTGCGGGCACCATTTGGAGTAAGGAAGGGCAGACAGCTCGCGGCGAGGCTTTCACACGCAGAGCTGTAACCTGCGAGAGAGGTCCTTCGGGAGGGGCTGGAGGCGGGGGGCTGCGCCCGGGGAAGGGGAGCCCGCCCGGGCCGCAGCACGCGGGGGGCGGACGCGGCTCCTTCTGCGGGCGGGGAGGCGGCGCAGCGGGAGGGACCGGCCCGGGGCCCCGGTAGGGGGCGCCGCCGCGCCGCACTGCAGCATCCTGGCGGCGGAGCGGCGGCCCCGGCCGGGCTGAGCTCGCGTCCCGCCGCAGTGCCTCGGCCGCGGGTCCCGGCGAGCGCGGGCGCGGAGACCCCCCCCACCCCACCCCCGCCCCCCGCCCGTCGGCGCTTGCGGCGGCCGCCGCGCCCCCCTCCCGCCATCGCAGGCCGGGCTGCGCCGCGAGCGAGGGCTTCGCGGTCCCGGGGGACCGAGTCCCAACTTGCGGGGGACCGCGGCGCTCCGGGGGCCTGGAGAGTGTGAACAGGTGAGTGTCACGCACGTGCCCAGCTGGCTCCTTCGGGACGACTTCCTGCACGCCTCCGGATCGGCCGTCCTGGGCGCCGCGTCTTCCCGGGGCGGCTCTGGGGTTCGCCGGGAGGGGAGATGTGAGCGCCGGCGCCCGCAGCTTGACAGCGCCCTGCGAGCGGCGACCGCGCCCGCCCTTCGGGTTCAGGCTGCCTTTGCTCTTCCGGCTGAGAGCGAGTGCCCTGCGGTCCCCGGTGGGTTTGTTGATCATTCTGGGATACCTGTTGCTCTCGAGCAAAGCTGTATGCGGGGGGCCCTGCACAATTACCCTCGTCGCTGTGGGTGCCGCGTTGCAAGATGAGAGAGAATTCCTGGAAGTGGGGTGAGGAGAACTTGATTTCAGAGCTTCAGCAGAGGGTTTCATTCCCACGGCCAGTCTAGAGTCCGCTTGCCCAGACGGCTGTGCTTTATTCTGATGATAAATACAGAAGTTAGAAGAACTATTATTTATCAAGATGCATGGATCCCCCCCGCCCCCATCCCACCCCTAAAGAGGAAGTAGAAGGCAAGGACCTTGATAATAATAGTCTTGGGAATGATTTATTATGAATGAAACCTTTCTTTAAATAAATGAAGTCGAGTTATTGGTGACTTAAATGTCACAGGTCTGTCTGACAGACTGGAAGCTCCTGGAAGGTCGCCACTTTTGTGTGAATGTGTTTAGCATAATTGTGGAATGATCAACAAATGTATGAATAATAGCATAGGATTTGGAACATAACTTCTTTTTTCTTCTCTCCAGGGCTTCTGTTAGCTCCTTTGCGTTTGGGGGGGGGGGGGAATCACTCTACCTTTAGTCGCTTAAATATCTAGGTGTTGTGATTTTAGCTTTAGGAGTGACAGAAACTCAGAAGTTCTTTGTCCTCGTAAAGCACTGTCCACATAATAAGGAAATGGCAACTTCTAGACCCTGCCAGAATATTTCTATACAACAACATTAAAACAGATGTTTTTAGGTCCGTGTTATGGAAGGTCTGGCACTATAAATTATTTTGAACATCAGAAGTTGGCAAAAGGTCACTTATTATAACAATTTACACATTTAGCTTTTAGATCCTTGTCAAATATAACTTTTTGCATTTTTATGTGAAAAACAAAATATTGAATCATACATGTCAGTTTGTATCTTCTTTAAGTGATTGTCCTAAACGGTAGGTTGACAGTAAGCAGCTGTATCCTTATAAGTGAAAAAACTAGCCTACACAATTCTTCTTTCTTATGTGAAATTCCTGTATCTCTGAGGTCATTTGGGAGTTAACGAAGTATTTGACTTAAATATTTTTTAGAAATCACGTTTGGTGTATAAATAAGACAGATAATTACTTAGAATTTATGCGCGCGGGAATGAACTGTTTTGCATGAAATAACAAATTGTTGTTTATACAGACCCTTGCTTGGTCCGTGTTTCAAAGAAATGCTTGCCATTCTTAGGTAGAATTTATACAGTTACAGATCTCCATATATTATGCTTTTGTGATGCTCTTGTGATGAGGCAACTGAACTTTAAACATAAGGCCTTTCCTTAATGAATGCATATAAAATGACAAATAAGGAAATTCTTTTATCTTTAGCCAAACGCATGGGCCTAGACAAATTGCAGATGTTAAAGCTTCTGTTTTTTGGTGCTATTAATGATTACAGAGAAATTTTATTATTGGGGACCCTTTTATCCTTCAGAGGAAGCTCTGGCCCTTTGGAAATCAACAAATGCAAAGCTAAGATGCATGATGAAGAAAACAATTACATGTTCATGTCTTTGTAGAAATCTTTTTTTCAGAAGGAGTCTCACTTCTTTCTTTCTCTTGAGAAGCTCTTTGGAAAAGTTGTAGTTGACAAAATGCTGGCAGGAGCAGTTTACACGTTTAGATAACAGATTTGTGTTGCAAAAATATCTTTGCAGACTGACAAAGTGGATGAAATGAATGAATCACTAATGTGGTTAAGTTTAACAAGGATAAAAGTTAAGTCATATTTTAGGTTTAAAACACTGACTGCAGGGGCGCCTGGGTGGCTCAGTTGGGTAAGCCTCCGACTTCGGCTCAGGTCATGATCTCATGGTTCGTGGGTTCGAGCCCCGCATCAGGCTCTGTGCTGACAGCTCAGAGCCTGGAACCGGCTTCAGATTCTGTGTCTCCCTCTCTCTGCCCCTCCCCTGCTCACGCTGTCTGTCAATACTTAATAAATGTTAAAAAAAAATAAAAATAAATTTAAAAGACACTGATTGCCAAAGTTCAGAATGAAGGGGTCTGCAGTTCTTGTGAAAGATGTGAGTCTTGCTGATCGTGGCTGTACAACCACAGTGCTGGATGCAGAATTGGGAGAATCTCTGTGAACTTTTGTGAAATCAGCTTGTCAAGTCGTGTCTCGAGTGATGGATGCAGAGGAGGCGTGTTTTTAGTGATTAAGTGGCACGTGCCAGCAAAGAGGGCTACATGTGGCAAAGAGAGCAGGTAAGAGTCAAAGAAAAAAATCAAACAAGACCATGCATCCCGTGAAGAACAAGGGAAGTTGCCAGGTCTCATTTTCCTAGAAAGTAGTCGCCTAGGATGGGGGAGAGGGTCCTAAGAGCTGCTGGGCTGCTTGAAGGATCCTGAGTAACTATAAACAAAAGGCTGACTTACTGTCCGCTGACCATCGCTGACCCCAGGTACCTGAAAGTGTTCAATTGAATACAAGATGGTTGTCTGATCTTGAGGAAGGATTTCTGACATGGCTGGAGGATTCCTTGGGTTGACCCCAAGGCTCTTTCCAACTTTACATTTCCATGGTGCTAAGAACCTAGGTGTCATGCTGAAAGCACTCACCCATGTATAATATCATTTCCTAAGGGTTAGGACAGTACCATAAACTAATTTACTTAAGATCGTCTTAGAAAAGGAATCAGAAGTTGAGGCGTTTCTTTTGTGTACCAATGGTATTGTGCCCAGAAAAATGTAAAAATGTTAACTAGATATTAGATATCAATTCCTGGAATATGTATATCTGTCACATGGCTCAATCATGTGATCTAATGTGAACTGAGCTAAAATTTGACCTTCAAGTGCAAATTCAATCATTATAATAGGGTTGACTAATATGAATATACATTATTCAGCCGAAAGGAAAATAAAAAGTTCTAAATGTGATTCTCCCTTTATGTGTGTTGTGTCTTGGGTATTTATAGATACAGGGTAAATACACGTATTCACACACGTCAAGTATTTGTTAATCAGTTAGTGACCAAAAAACAATACCTTCATAAAAAATGTCTCAGGTTATGCTATTGTATGTGAAAATGCATATGTTTTAGAACCCAAGACATCTAAGTTCGGGTGTTGCATCTATCATTTATTAGTTGACTAATTTGCAGTAAATTGCTATAGCCCTCTCACAGGATTGCGATGGAGATCAAAATGGAAAATGCTGATGAAGTGAATGGTGGCTGAATGTAGGAAATGCTTAATAAACACTAAGTCCTCTCTCCAGTCACTTATGAATCTCCAAATCTCTTTTGTTCAAGGATTGCAGACTTACAATGATGTGCTGAACCCAAAGGCGGGAACCAAAAAGATTTTCTCAGCTCTTCAGTTGGAACAACAGTGAATTATCTACCCACACCCAGCATGGCTAAAAGCGCAGAGGTCAAACTGGCGATATTTGGGAGAGCAGGTGTGGGCAAATCAGGTAAGTTTTTTGTTGTCATTGTCGTGGTATGTGTGTGAGCACACAATCGCATTTGTCTGTGGTACTACCTTCTGAGATTGGACAGGAGGGTGGTTGGCATTTCTCATAGTCTCATGTGTTGCTCTTTTAGGTGAAGTCTCTTTCTCTTTATCTAGAACTTCCATTTTGCATAACCAGTTTTATGTACTTTTTCGCTTATTTATGATGAAGTACCTTGGCTGATAATATGCAAGGCAAGGGAGATATCAAAGGTCTTGGTATTCTGAGGAAAGGTATAAAACGAACCTCCAAAGAAATCAGATTGTGGAAATGAAAAAATATGTATTTTCTCTTCTTTCTCTGTACAAGATCCTGAGGAGCCAATTTTTTAATGAAAAAATATGTATTTTCTCTTCTTTCTCTGTACAAGACCCTGAGGAGCCAATTTTTTATCTCATTCATCTTGATATTTGCAGCAACCAGCCCAATGTCAAGCATGTGTTGGATGCTTAACACATGCCTGTTGAATGAATATATCTTTTCAAGAAACAGAACTGCATTACTACCCAACGCTTCTCAAATGGAGAAGATTGGGGAAAATTTAGAATGCATGACCTCAAGCTACACAGCTATTGCCAGTGCCTCTGGAGTGAATTTAAATGATCGTTTTGTGGCTTACACTAGTAATTCTCTGAAGACTTTTATTTTATTCCTCACATGAGAAAAGTCTTGCAGACCTTTAAGGTTAAGGGTGAAATGGTGGGTGTGAAAATGCATCTAATCCGATTTGAAAATGTATCTCAGATTTCATAATGAAAGAACAATGCTGAAGTAGATGTTGCTAAAATGTAAAGGCAACGTGGTTTTTCAGATCATGGTGTCGTGATCTCTTACTGGAGGAAAGAACCATAATTAACTTTGCACAGGGAGCACTTGGTTCTCAGGAAATCACTCCAAAAGACCTCTAGTATGAGCATATTTGTAGAGGGAAACCCACTTGGGTTGTCCAATACCATAGGTAATCCACATAATCTTAAATAAACAAACATATGAGTAGCTTTTAATTCCGTGACCAGTCTCTCTTTTCTAACTGGCTCTGTGGTTTAATATCAACAGTAAATCTTCCCTATTCTAAGTCATTCTCTCTTATTTTAATTTTTTAAGAGTGCTCTTTTCTGCCATCACCCTTTCTTCTTGCTGCTGACTCTTGCCTCCGGCAGAAACCAAGCAAAGAAAATAGATAGTTGGCAAGGCTTAAAAACTGCCAGCCTTCACAAGATGGAAGATAGTTGAACTCCTCCTCATTAATCTCCTCAGTGTTTTCCGATGGCGTGAGAACCTAATTTCCGTAGCTGGTAGAAAGCCCTGGAGAATGAGGAAGCTGTTCCAGTGAGTGGAGGAGGCAGGGAAGGGAGTCTGGGGGAAGGCCAGAGCTGCCAACAGTCGCTTGTCTAAGTCCTTCGTGAGGCAAGGGTCTAGGGCAGGGGCTGCCTGTTTATTACTCCTTCATTCAAAACTTACTAGAAGCAGTAAAAGAAGGGAAGTTTTATAACTCCTTTCATTTATCAAAATAAACTCCACATGGTTGGAAAAGTTAAGCAGGAAAATTAAAATTTGGTTGAGAAACTATCTAGCTGTGTGTATATCCATCCCTTTCCCATCTATACTGTCTCAGAGCAAGCACATCCTCCTTTCAAGGCTGATCTATCAGCGCGCGTGCTACCCATTTCCTTTGTCTTCCCCCAAATTGTTTCAATTATTGCTTCAATTATTCCTCTCATTCTCTACCGATCATCCCTTGAGCATGTCTTTGACCGTTGCACCATCTCTTTCTTTTATCCAAGTGTATTGAATGTGGGCTCTGACCTTGTCTTTCCTTCCTTCCTTCCTCCCTTCCTTCCTTCCATGTCCTATTCATTACTTAAAACATGGCAGTCTTCCACTGCAATCATGCTTCTGAAACTGCTTTTGCTAAAGTCACGGCTAATTAATAACCACCAAATCTAATGAACATTTCCCGGTTCTGGTCTTCCCACCGTTCAACACAGCCATTTATTCTTTCCTAAAATTCCTGCTGTCCCAGGTTCTCCTGACCTCACACTTCTTGGCTTTCGTTCTACCTCCTCAGTGTCCCTAACCAACTGCCTTCCTGGGCTGCTCTACATCAGCCAGCCCCCCTAAAACCTCAGGGGCTCACATCCCCACCGCTTATCTTCTTGCTCCATACATTCTCCCTAGGGGCAACTCCTCACTCCCAGAGTGAAAGATAACACTTGCACACACAATCCAAATCCTGCTGACCTTGGTTTTATTTTGTGTAAAGTGCAGAAGTTGGACTTGTTCACTAAGTTCCTTTCTAACTCTAAAGTCCTGTGATTCTTAATGCATGTCCTTTGGACCAGTTCCTCCATCCACCTTGTATACATTCTGCCATTGGTATTTATTTTCATGTAGGTGAAAATGAGAATGATAGACTTACATGCCGTAAACAATTGCCCTTTGTCATCCCTGCAAAATGTTTTCCTATTTCAACATTTCGACTGTTTTTCCTGAGACCTGGTAACCACAACTCACATTTAAAATGTGGTATTAGTTTGACTTATGCCTGGGGGACAATTCTGAGACCTTTTCTCATAGTTCAGTGAAAACAATTATAGAGTACTTTGTATCCATCAACTCTGGATTCTGACTGTAGCTATGCGGAACTCACGTTAATTCTAATTCTTTGTTAATATGAATGTCTGCCATCTCTGCCTAGTTGTACCACATGCTTCCTTTTGTAACCTATAGTCTGTATCATTCTTATAAGTCACTTTTGCTTTTTTAAGTCTGTGAGAAGTTATACCTGCTAGAATGTCACAGCAGCAGCAGCTCCCCATGATCCCAAATGCCTCCCCACAAATGGTCATGATCTTCCCATGGACTCAATGATCTGTTTCTCTCCAGATACCCAGCAGGGGAAGGATTCTTAGGGAAGCCACCTTGCGATATTGGAAGGGTAGAAATAGAGCATCTCTGATTTCACTTGGGTCTGTGAGAGGCTTCAAGTCTTACCTGTACCACCTACTTTCCCCCACACTCACTACCAAGTTAGAATCGGGGATAAGCAAGACTGTGTTGTCTACTTGCTAATAGACAAGTCAGGTTTGACTTCCAATTCTATCCTTTTTAGCAGGGTGAACATGGCAACTTTGGCGAGTTCAGTCCCTCAACTATGAAAAGGATATAATAGCGCCTATGTCAAAGAGTCATTGTTAGGATTGAATGAGTCATTACATGCAAATCTTTTAGAACAGCACCTGGCACATAGTAAGTGCTCCAGTATTAGCTTGTAATATTACAGCTTTTTGAGGCATACTCATTTCAATTTGTTAAGTTTTCTAGTGAAAACATACAGTCAAAGATACATTTGCATTCAAGTGGGTATTTTGGTTTTCAGTGAAAATCAGGAAGCTTATTAGACAGGAACTCTATATTGCTACTCTGCAGACCCTACACACATGCGAGCACGCGCGCATAGACACACAACTTTCTCTGTCTCTTTCTCTTCTTTAATGTTTATTTATTTTTTTAAGAGAGAGAGAGAATGCAATCAAGTGGGGGAGGGGCAGACAGAGAGGGAGACAGAAGATCCAGAAAGGACTCTGCTGCTTACAGCAACAAGCCCAATATGGGGCTGGACTCAGGAGCCATGAGATCATGACCTGAGCTGAAGTCAGACGCTTAACTCGCTGAGCTACCCAGGCGCCCCATCTCTTTCTCTTGAGTTCAAAGTCTGGCTAATGTCAGTTGCAGTTTGACCACTGGTGATCATAACTATGCTTCTTGTGGCTTATATATTGGAAGAACAGCCAGAAATTTTTTTCTGTTATCAATAAATTAACACCCTTAAATCTGAAAGCACTTCTGGTCTGTGGTAGACAGCTTTTTAAGCCCAGGTAATAGATAGGCCCTCTACGTTTAAAACAGAATTCGACATTAACAAAACTTTTTGGTTGACAGTTTGACCATAGAAGTGTTAGCATAGGCAAAATTTAGTAATTTGTTAATTACCAAGGCGAACCGATAAAGCATGTGACAGATGTGGTGTGTGTGTGTGTATGTGTGTGTGTGTGTGTGTGTGTATTTTTATATATGCAGTATATACATAGTCTTGTATTGGGAGGATTCTTTTCCCTCCCATCTAATTTTACATTGCAGTTCTGTCTTTGGGTGAGCTTGCTGGCTGGCTCAGCAGGGTGAGCACCATGGGGCGGGGGCGGGGGGGGGGGCTGCATATGTCAGAGGGTCCATTTTCCAGCCCCGTTCTATTTTCTCTTACCCCAGCAGGGTAGACATGCCCCTTCACTGGCTGCAGGTAGAGCGCTAATAACATGGCATGTGGGACATATATTTCTTCACTTGTGTGTGTCAGCCTATAATTTGACAGGCTCCAAGTGATCAAAGCCGGCCATAAAACCTAGAACGCACACCCTATTTACTTACATGCTTCCTGGATTCGTATTATTCAAATTCATAGTAAGTGTGGGAGGAGCTGAGAGAAAAACAACTAAAATTTTAAATTTAGTTTCACAGTTGACATTCTCACTTTAGAATTGAAATATTGTGTGCCATAGCTAAATACATTTCCTGAAAGGGCTAGCCTCAAATTGAGTAATGCTATCCTCTAATTCAAAAGCCAGTTGGGGCCCTCATCCATGAAGGCTTAAGTTCAGAGATTCAGATTGCTGGGCTATAAATTGAGTGCTAAACAGAAACGAGCTTGTGATATATTTTCCCTCAGCACAAAGAGATGTGATCTATTTTTTCCTCTTTTTCTTTGTTTCTTGCTCTTATTTGCTTCTCTCTCTCTCTCAATTATAAAAATTTTTGTGAAAAACTTTTTTCATTTTATTTTTGAGTGGGACAAGGACAATTCTGATTTTAAATATGACTCTTCCAGAAAGTACCAAATACCGCTGTAACATATATGTGTGCTTTGTGGGTGAGGTGTGTTCATGAGATTTCACAGCCATTAAATGAAAACAGCAATATCAATAGCATCTTGGCTAGATCAGCGTCCTTGTGCTATAGAACCTACCTTTAAAGTTTAGAACTTTTTCTCTGTAGGTGGCTATCTTCCAATTCATTCTTTTCATTCAGACTTAATGGTGTAGTATGATGCTTTTCGAACATTGCTTTCAAAGTACTTCTAAAAGAAGAAGAGAGGGGTGCCTGGATGGCTCAGTCAGTTAAGCATCTGATTTTGGCTCAGGTCACGATCTTACAGTTCAGGGGTTCAAGCCTTACCTCTTGCTCTGTGCCGACAGCTCAGAGCCCGGAGCCCGCTTTGGAGTTTGTGTTTCCTTCTCTCTCTGCCCCTTCCCTTCTCATGCTGTCTCTGTATCTCAAAAATGAATAAACATTAAAAAAATAAAAAATAAATAAAATAAGAAGACAAAGATCTAGGCGATTTGGAGTATGTAAGCCTCTCATGACAATCATGTAATTATTTTGCGTGCTTTACAAATTATACAAAATATATGCAACATTTAATGTTGCTTCATAATATGTCAGTGTTTGTTTGAATATAAAAATGATACCCCCCACCAGACAGTGACCAAAATGGACTCATTGGGAAGATATAACAAGTTGACCTGTGGCTTCAATAACAGGTAAGCTCCAGGTCCAATTTGAAAACTGCAAGTCTAGGAAACGACTTTGGCTGTGCATGTCACATGAACGTAAGCGGCCACTGGGAACAGTCCTGTCCCACACGTTTTACTTAGTTAAGTTCCCAACCAGTTCTTCAAGTTCTTGGTCATTCTTTGTTTTAAAATTATGTAATCTTAATGGTAAATTTTCTTTAAAAACTCATCTGAATAAGAAGAGGGACAGATTGTGTTTCAGGTGGGTGCAGACACAAGTGTACATACATGGACACTGGACACAAATGTATGTGTGTGTGTGTCTGTGTGTGTGTGTGTGTGTATATGTGAAGAAGCCTTTCTTAAGTGGTTCTTGAATTTGAAGGATTGTCAGAAATGAGGCCCATTGGTTCCTTGTATAGTTGGTGGTTAGAGAAATAATTGTTTTTTTTAAAGGACTGGGCTCCTGGGAGGAGGTTGACATTGAGACACATTTGGATGAGGCTAGAAAACTAGCTGTTCTCCTGTCGTTAAGTGTAATGATATGGTTACCTTGACTTTCAGGCATTTATACTTTCTTTTACCTGCAAAGATAGAAAAGCAAAAAGAGACAAACAGCCTAGATGAACTGATTTTCATTTGTTTCTTTTACCCAAAGTGGAGGAAAGGGTATTTTCAAATTGCACGTGTGTACCTGCGTGTAAAAGTCATACCCTTATGCAAGCTGTAAGTCATGCTGACCTTTATTGTACAACCAGGAAGAAAAAGCAAGGATGAGGAGAAGTGAGAGCTTAGAAAAAGAAAAGAAAACATGAAAAGGAAAGAAAAAAATTGAAAGCAAAATCAGTTGTTAATGGGTGGGTGGTTAAACATGGTGTAGGTTGGCAATGACCAATGCTTAGACTTTTCTTAAGGAAAATATAATTAGGCAAGAAACAATACTGGCAAAACAAAAGAAAATCAAATCAAGACCCATTTTTCAAGGTCAAAAGGACATATCTCTGTCCCTACTTTTTTCTATGGAATATATTATTAAAATTTGGGTATCCTTTATTTTTAAGTTATGGCTAATTTATTCATTGAAATCGTTTCCCGTAGTTAATTGTCAGTCATCGCTTCATTCCATTTTTGACTTGTTTTCTTGGCAACTGATAAGGATAACTTTAAGGAAGGGGAGTGAAGAAAATTGTAAATCATCCATGTAATTCCCCTTTTTATTCCTGGTATTTCTCCAACTTATGGGTTTGGGGAAATCAGCCAAATTTTCAAAGTGGTACTGTCCTTGAAGCCAAAATTCCAGTGCAAACGCATCTCTGTTGCTACAGCTGCCTTTGAAAATTGGTGTGGTTTCAGAAAAAAAGGCCATCATTTCTTCCATCCCATTAAAAATGAAAGCAGTTACATTTTAGAGGCAGAGAAGTCTGAAAAGGTAATGTCAGCATGGAGTGGGCAAATATGTAAAGCTCGTGCACATACATATGAGAGAAAGGGTGTTACACAGATCACCCAGCTTCTTGGTGCACAGCCACGTCTAGAGTCCTCGTTTATGACTCTTGCAAGTTTGCAAATAAATGTGTTCGTTTGGTATCACACCATTCTTTTCCACATTCTTTGCAACACCTTATGTTAGGAAATGAGATGATCATTAGGATTTTATAAAATGAACCTTATTAAAACCTGATGGGTTTTCGGGGCGCCTGGGTGGCTTAGTCGGTTAAGCGTCCGATTTTCGCTTAGGTCATGATCTCGCGGTTCGTGGGTTCAAGCCCTGCGTCGGGCTCTGTGCTGACTGCCAGCTCAGAGCCTGGAGCCTGTTTCAGTCTGTGACTCCCTCTCTCTCCCTGCTCACGCTGTCTCTCTCTCTGTCTCTCTCCTAGAAATAAATTTAAAAAAAAAAACATTTAAAAAAAAAAGAAAAAAGAAAGTTCCTCTGTAATATAGTATTTCATTTCTTATAGCATTGGATCAAGTATAAGAAAACTGATGAGTCATCCTCTCTGCTAAAGAATAAATTTATCATTGTTATCAAAAGAATATTTTACACTTTGTCCTGCCAGTATGATCTAATTATTTTTTAAAAGGCACTCAATTCTACTGACTGAAAAGATTGGGGTTAAAACCAAAGCTTCATCCTGCTCATGTCTTTATTCATCTGGCAAATGACACATACATTTGCTTGCTTGTTTATTGATTGATTGATATAACAAGGCAGGTAGGATAGGTTTTGAAGGGACTTTGAAAAATTACAAGTGCGATCTGAATTTGGTCTTAATTCATTGATGCTTTTGTTATCTAAGTCCATGTAATTCTTCCTCTATGTTCCTTAACGTTTCTGTTTGGATGAGCAGCGTGGTGAGTTCTCTAGCCGCCCGTTGCTGGAGGCCAGATGAACATGCTCCATCCAGCAGTTGGCTGTTAATCTTACTCCACTGACTAGATAACATTACAGACTGTTCAGAGGTAGCAGTTTCTTTTTTTTAAATGCTTATTTATTTTTGAGAGAGAGTGAGACGGAATGTGAGTGGGGGAGGGGCAGAGAGAGAGGGAGGCACAGAATTCAAAGCAGGCTCCAGGCTCTGTGCTGACAACTCTGTGCTCCGGGGGAGGGCTCGAACTGAGAAACAGTGAGATCATGACCTGAGCCGAAGTCAGACGCTTAACCTCCTGAGCCACCCTGACGCCCCAGAGTCAGCAGTTCCTGCGCGTTAGCAATTTGCCCTTTCAAATATGTGAAATGAATAAACATTGAGTTGGGTTTTTTTAAAGGATCAGTATGTAAGAAGTTAAGATGGGAGGAGAGCTTAGGAAAATAATTCAGACTCAATGCCTATTGGAGAAGGAAGCATGATATGTTATAGCATTTTTTTTCATGATCAAATCTTATCCTTATTAAAGAATAAAAGTTTAAAACATTAAAATATTTCAGTAGGAAGGTTTCTCAAATAACATAGAAATATATGTATCTCCCTGTTTCCTTTTAATCCTTAAGCGTATTTTTACTCATTCATTCAATTATTCATCTAACAAGTATCTGTCAAGCATCAACTTTTTGTTCTAGAGTAGTTGCGCATGGCACAGGGTACATGTACATTCCAAAAAGGGGGAACAGATGGATATTTCTGCTCATCGTTATATCCCTAGACCCTCACACAGTATTTGACATAGACTGGATCCTCAATAAAATGAACAAATTGAATTCGACTCAGTGTTCTATACATGGTTTATAATCTTACTGAAAGGCATCTATTTTAATGGTCTCTTTATTGTAACCAAAGTAGTTTCTTTACCTGCATTTGAAAATCTCCAGTGAAGGAGCTCAGTACGATTGGACAGAGACTATTTCACCCTCGGACAGCTGTCAGTCAGTTCCAGAGACACAGAGCCGAGAGGACAAGAACATACACATACACGCACGCACGATGGATGGATTCACTCGCTTGTTTAGGACGCTGGCAAGACTGAAACCTCAGAGCGAGCTGGCAGGCTGGAAACCAGTCAGGAGTTAGTGTTGCAATCTTGTGGCAGAATTTCTTTCACTCTGGAAACCTGGGGTTTTGCACTAATGGCCTTCCAGCAATTGGATGAGGCCCGCCCACATTATTAACGCTAATCTCCTTAAGGTCAACTGACGGTAGATGTTAACCACATCTGCAAAATACCTTCGCAGTTACTCCTGAGGTAATGTTTGATTAAATAACCGGGCACTGCTTTGGACCAGCCAAATCGGCACATGAAAACTATCCCAACGGCTCTTCCTGTTTGTAACTTTACCTTTGGAACCAAAGGGCCTTCGTTAGCTTCTGCTCGTTGACTTTAAGTTTAGTCTTAGAGTGACACAGGACATTTTAAATGCCTCTTCCATATGACAGCCCTTAACACATCTGAAAATAACTAGAGTGCCTGGACCCATGCTGGCTTTCCTCTTCCACAATCTGGTTACTCGTAGTAACTGCGTTTGCCCTACAGAGGGTGGTTTCTAATCCCATCACCGTGCTGGTGGCTCCACTTGATCTGTCCACTTGACCTTGAAAGTGAATGCAGACATGTCAGATGTGGGACCTCCAGACCAGATCAGAGCACAACTGTGAATCTGTGACTACATGCCCTGCTTTCGTTAAGACGTCCTAAGGTCATGAATGTTGTTTTCTGGGTGACCATGCGTGCAGTGTTGGCTCATGGGGACATTACTGCAAATGAAGTTGTCTTTTTAAAAAATATGTGCTGGGGCACCTGGGTGGCTCAGTTGGTTAAGCGTCCGACTTCAGCTCAGGTCATGATCTCACGGTTCGTGGGTTCGAGCCCCACGTCGGGCTCTGTGCTGACAGCTCAGAGCCTGGAGCCTGCTTCGGATTCTGTGTCTCCCTCTCTCTCTCTGACCCTCCCCTGCTCACGATGTCTCTCTCTCTCTCTCTCAGAAATAAATAAAACATTAAAATTTTTTAAAAAATAAAATAAAATATATGTGCTGGTGCTGAGTGCAATCTTCCCAGACCTATAGTTTGCATATGGTGTAGAAGTTTATTTTCATCCTCTTAAATATGGTTCTGTTAGATTTAATCTATTCTGGCCTGTCAGGAGCCTTTTGTGTCTAGTATACGTATTATTCTTCTCTATTTTCTGTCAACTAGAAATATGTTGGTTTTGGAACATTATGGGCTCTTGATGCTCTGCTTAATCATAGAATTTTCCACTTTGGTATTATTTAGCTCATTGAAATGATTGAGAATCCTAGCGAGTTCTTTGGATAATTTACAGCCAGTAAAGAAAAACAAAGGTGTAGGGACATTACCAGCATATCACATGATTTCCATGTTTATTAAATAAATTCTGTCTAGATTTGCCTTAGAAAGGGTGATCTGGGAAGAAGCCTTACAGTGATATTCCCTCATTTAATATTTTATTTAGCATTTCTTATTTATTTCTCACATTCTTATCTTAGGATTCAAGGTGTATTGCTGTATAAGTGCACACCAGTGATAAATTTTTACTGGTCCAAATATCTATTCAGAAAGTCATTTTCCAGAGACTCACCCCGGGTCTGTATGTACACTTCTGTACTGAAGAGGCTGAATTTAGGTGCTTCGGGACTGTTGCTGCAAATCACAGCTGAGTTTGAGAAGAGATTTTCTTCAATTAGGTCATACATAAGATGTTCTAGCAGTTATACCAGTAGATAGCAAACTTTAGTCTACCCCAGAATCACATGCAGGGCTTGTTAAAATACATGTTTCAGGACCCCATCCCCAGAGGTTCTGGTTCGGTAGGTCGGTAGTCGTGCCAGAGGGTTTGTATTTCAGATTTCCAACACGTTCCCGGATGATGCTGATGATGCTGATCTGGGGACCACATTTTGGGAACCATTATATGAAGTTTGCTAAGTACTCAATTTCCATTTGAAGTAGGTGTTTTCAGCTTTGCAAATGCACAGAGCTCTTCTCCAACAGCATGTAAGAAACACTGAGCACAGGCTCTGTGATGAGCACTGGTGATACACTGGGAAATAAGACAGATGGGCTGTCTGCCCTCACGAGGCTAACATCTCTATTGGAGTGGAGCAAGTGAGCCAAAAGTATGCTATGGGGCAGAGCAAATGTGAGGTTTTTCTGAGGTTCCTTACAATTCATATTTTTCACTCCCGTGGTCTGGTAACTTTTGTGAGAGAAACTAAGCAGACCACAGAGGAATTGAACCCGTAACCTTGAACTTTTAATTAACACCAAGCCCCACCCTGTCTAGTTAAGGCTAATATAGAACCAAATTAAAGTAAGGTCGTTGTTCTTTTGGAACAATGATTTGGAAAAATGATTTTAAATTGTTCTTTGGTATTGTCATATATAAACTTATGCAACGGTATGTAGACAGAACTGCAGTACTGAGAAAAGTTCATAAGTTTCCACTGTCGGGGGTAAAAAGATACCTTTTTCTCAGTGATGCATTTCCTGGTTTTAAAAAACATATTAAAAACTTCTCTTTTGTTTTATGCAATTGGCAGTAATTTAAGAGGTGAGGCCAAAAATGAAAAAAACAAGAATAAAAAATTGTGAATATTTATTTGTCTGAAAAGTATTTGACTTTGTCGTGCATTAAGAGTCCCATAAATTACAACTAAATCTAACAACTGAGCCAGCTTCCTAGTCATTTGGCAATACATGTTGACATAGAGGCTTTAAAGGAAGACTCAACCACGCATGGTAGTATGAGTAATGGTTATCTGTTCCAAAGTCTGGGACATTTTTCCGTTCAAGATATTTTATATCTTGAATTTATTTTTCTACAGTGTCCCAAAAGAGGTGAAATCAGGAGCATAGCAACCATGAGTTTGAATGTCCTTGCGCCCCCAGATTTAACCCATGATTTCTTATGTCTTCCATATATCAGTTTACAAATGTTTATGACATTACATTTACGTTCCCAACTCTTCCAGTCTCTCCATGCTCCCATCGATAATGTCAATATTTGGTGGGGGGGAATCTAGAGAACTACATCATTGGTCTTGTCTTCAAGGAACCTTGGTGTTGTGTTGGACACTTACGACTTATAATTAGAAATCAGCTAGTGGTAGTTTATGTTCCAGCAGAATGATTGGTTTTTACAAACTTTTATCTTGAGATGTTTTTTAGAAAATTGCCAGAGTTACAAAACAGTACAGAGAGTCCTGGTGTCCCCGTCACCTAGCTTTTCCCAGTGATAACATTTTACACAACCACAATGCATTGTCAAGACCAAGAAATTAACGTGGCCACAATGTCAGTTGCATGGCATGGATACAACTAGGCTACAGATCTTAAAATGATTGATTTTTTTTTTATTCGGTTCAGGCTCTGGACCCATTTGGAAGGACAATTAGGGAAAGATCCCGAAGGAGAGCCTTTGAGAAAGGACAGAGCTCTTCATGAGTTTTCAAAAGGTGAAATCTGATAAATTACTTATTATCAGAAATTTATGCATTGAAGTATGTACAATTTAACAATTAGGTCATACATAAGATGTTCTAGCAGTTTAGTTCAGGCCATAAATGCTGTAAGAATTGGGAAGGGTAAGAGAAATCAGTGGGAAATACTTGGGGAGACCATGAAGGAGGCAGTGAGACTAAAATCCTGTCAATTCAGTGGGATTTTTATGCTGAGGAGTAGAACGACTCTCCTCTTATTTCTTATCTTTCAAAATTATGATGTTTTCCTCATACCCATTCACATATGTCATTAATGTTGGAATTAGAAGGGGGAAAGGGCAACAGAGTGAGAAAAGAGAGAAAGGAACTGAATGAAAGTTGGGAAGGGAAAAGAGTTTTCAAAATCTTGCTGATTCAGTCCCAGGAAAGGTGCTTTTAACGGAAAGGTGCCCAGAGCTAGCTCGGCCCTCCTCATTTCCCTTCAGTGACAGGAGCACAGGCTTGGAACCCAAAAGATCATTTACTAACTGTACGTGTAGTTAGTTGGCTTCTTAACTTTGGGGAGCCCCAGTTTCCTTTTCAGTGAAATGCAAATGATAATAACCGTCTTATCTGAGGGCTGTTGTACACCAAAAACAAATGAGATGTAATAATAGTCAGCAATCATAATAACCAGCTAATGCTTCTAGCATTGATTATCAGCCAACCACTGTTATAGGACACAACACACACAAACCCAAATAATCATCACGGCAACTCGATGAATTTGGTCCTGTTATTACCCCTTCTTTACAGACAGAGAGTTTGAGTTCCCAAAGAGAGGGGCGCCTAGGTGGCTCAGTTGGTTAAGGGTCTGTTTCTTTTTTAATTCTTAAAAATGTTTTAAATGTTTTATTTATTTTTGAGAGAGAGATAGAGACAGCATGAGCAGGGGAGGGTCAGAGAGAGAGGGAGACAGAATTAGAAGCGGGCTCCAGGTTCTGAGCTGTCAGCACAGAGCCCGACACGGGGCTCGAACCCACGAACCCTGAGATCATGACCTGAGCCGAAGTCAAACGTTTAACCGACTGAGCCACCCAGGCACCCCAACCTGGAACCTGTTTCAGAGTCTGTGACTCCGTCTCTCTCTGACCCTCCCCTGCTCACGCTGTCTCTCTCTCTCAGAAATAAATAAAATATTAAAAAAATTTAAAACAAAAAGAAGAAGTAGTTCGCACACTGTCCTACAGTGGATTCTGGCAAAACGAGGATTCAACCCGAGGCGGTTTACTTCCACTGCCTGTCCTTCTATCCACAATACTCTGAAATTTTCTAACAAAATACCAGGCATAATGCTAGAAATACTACACAAGTGTTATCTTCTCCTCTTCCCCCTTGTCTTCTCTTCCTCATTACTTAGGAACCCTCAGTTGGATTAATCAGTATCTATGAAAAGATACTTTACTTCACTAGATCCATTACTAGAGAAAAATGAGGAACCAGGATGGAGAAGATGGTGATTAACTTACTAAGAGATCTTACAGCCTTATATTACGTTTTTATTCAGCTCGGTTTTAAAAATAATACTTCTATTCCAAATTCTGCCTATGATTTCATGCTAAAACCTCTTATTTGGCTTTTGAGGCCCCACAGTATGTGAAGGAGGTGTTAAGGGAGGAAAATGGAAAGTATAAAGACGGAAGAGCCTAACATTGAATATGTGAAAAATGTGAAGTGTGTTAAATATCCTCCGTGGGAAGGGAGGATACATTAATAATTTGACCTGGAAGGGCCCCAAAGGCAAAACTCAGAAGCTATTTAAAAATATGAAAGTCCTAGCATGTCAACATTAAGGAAAATATATAGTCAACTCAAATTTTTTTAAATGATGTTATGTGTTAAAAATACTGGATTGCAGAAATTTTCTTCATTATTTATCACAATAGGAGAGTGGTTTTTTTTTTTCTTCTTCACTGAAATACAAGATGTTCTTGTGAACCAAATAACTGGAAGAATCAGGCTCCTACAAAGGGCAAAATGCCAAGAGTCTTCAAACGTTTTATGAGGGCAGATTGGGTAGGATTGGATCCCATCAGATAACTCGAGATCCTTTATCTGCTGTGAATAGTTCATGATTAATTATTGCTGGAAACGTCTAGGTTAATAAATATTGTTAAAGTCTATGATGCTGCTTATAAATTCAAGGGACCACTATCATTTATTGTTGCCAATTATTTTTGATCACGTCATTAATTTTTCAAAATTACATGATGGTGGCGCTATTTTAGATGAATAATTGGCATAAACAGCTGTGATGTCAAAATGGAAACTTTACATATAGTTTTTTCAAGTCATTGTTTCAGACTCGATAAAAAAGAGGTTTGTTCAGTACAAATTAAGAAATTCTCAAACCAATCATCATGAGAAAACATGAGCTTTTGTAAATATGTTTTATTTAAGGTATCACGAAATAAGATTTTTTAAAATTAGCTTTAATTTATGCAATATTGCATTGCTATAGTTAGTGAGTAAAAACACTTCTATCTTGTTTGATCCTGTAGAGAATATTCAATACAGACTCACAAATTCCTTTGTCTGTCTGCTCAGTCAAGTTTTTCTAAGTCCTATGCATCTTGTGTTGAGTTCTGATACAGTATTAATATGTTTATATCTCACATGTGATGGTTTGAGTGACTCAGAATTTACTGTGATTTTTATGATAGTGACAGGGTTTTGTTCTATTGAGCAACAAATGTAAAAATAAAGCAATTCCTAAGAAATATCAAGTTTATTTTAATCTTGGAGTGCTTTTCCTATAAAGATGTTTTGAGAAAGGTGGAAACAAAACTGAATTTGTCAAGCCCCACATTTAAAGACACTGGCGTAGCCATTCAATTAAATTAGATAATTTTCAAATCTCCACTGTTCTTTGATGAATGTGCATATGAGCATGTGTGTATACGTGTACGTGTGTGTGTTGACTCATAATATTACTGCAAAAAACTCAAAACCTAAGCCCTCTACGAATCTAAGTTTGAAACATATGGAAAATGTTGAGATACCAATGGGCTTAATATTTAGTTTCTACTTAGTCTCATGTGTAGCTTTTTTCTCCATACGTGGCAAACACTAGCCTAGAATATGGCAATATAATAAAAACATGGACTATCTCTACTCTAGGAAAGAGCTGCAGACAGAATAGAGAGATTGAAATGGAACCCAGTAGACATATGTGGGCATACAGAAACAAAACAAAACAAAAAGCCCACTCATGGTCTTTTCAGTAAAAATTCATCAGAATGCCATCACCAAATGGAAACATTTGATAAAATGTGTTAACTATAGAAATGGTAACAACTCTGTTATTTTAAAACATTTCTATGCATTGGAAAAAGACTACCTCATGTTGCCACCCAGAGCCTCACCCGTAGCTGGTTTGTATGAGGTAGTTAATGAGATTTGGGACTTTGAAACTGGTGACATTAACATGAGATTTGGGACCAGGATACATACTGTAATGGACTGAGAATATTGGAGACCTTAGGATGGAGTGGATATATTTGCATGTGGAACTCCCCTAGGGGGGCTGAGAGAGGAATGCAATGGACAGAATAATGACCCCCAAAGATGCCCATTGTCTACTCTCAAGAATCTGTGAATATATTATTATTTTACATGGAGGAGGTGACATTTCAGATATGATTGAGGTTATGAACCTTGACATGAGGAGATTGTTCTAGATTGTCCAAGTGAGCCCACCCTAATCACATGATTTGTAAAAAATTGAAGAACCTTTCCAGGCTGAGGTCAGAAGCTGAGGCTGGGGGAGATGTGACTAAGAAGGAAAGGTCACAGAGATGTAATGGTGCTGGCTGTGAGGACAGAGAAAGGGGACCACTGACCAAAAAATGTGGACCTCTTCCCTACTAGAAGAGGTAGGGAAATGGATTCTCTTAGAGCCTCCAGAGAGGCGCTGATGACTGTGTCAAACTTCTAACTTACAAAACTGTAAGACGGTAAAACTTGTGTTGTTGAGCACTAACTGTGTGATAATTTGGATTCTTAAGCATGAAAATTGAGGCTCCTAGAAGCTATGGCTGCATACAGTGAGAGACCACTCTTTACACAGAATAAGTCCTCTGAGTCTGTGTCTGCATTTCCCTCCTTGCCCTGAAATTCAAAATAGCCTGTGAAAACTCAGGAATGGAGCCCCAGTAAGACCTGGGGGAGACCAAATGGGTGGAGATGATCAAAATCCTGAAGAACCAAAGCTAGTCAATTTCCAGGTTCAGGAGATCATATTGAATGATCATTTGAGCGAGGCATGGCCTGAGTGGACTTGAGTCTTGCACCCCTCTTTGTAAAGAATGGGGGTGCCTTTGAGAACTGTATGTGTAGGAGAAGAGGCTGTACTCATAGTAGTTCAATCCGTGTGGATTTATCTATGCAGCCATCCTTATGACAGGAGAAGATAGTAAAATGGAGAGCAAAGGAAATAGAGCCAGAGGCTGTGACCTCAAGAGAACTGAGACACCACACCTGGAGACCCAGGCCAAGCGATATCCTCTTAGACAAGGCAGTTTGGGATCTTTAGACATCTTTGTTTGCTAGGGTCCCTAGATGGCCTGGTCATTTTGGAGGCAGACACCCAAAGGAAGCAAAGCTGGGAACCCAGGATTAAAACCAGTCTCCTTGGGGCGCCTGGGTGGCTTAGTCGGTTAAGCGTCCGACTTTCGCTTAGGTCATGATCTCGCGGTTCGTGGGTTCGGGCCCCGCGTTGGGCTCTGTGCTGACTGCCAGCTCAGAGCCTGGAGTCTGTTTCAGTCTGTGACTCCCTCTCTCTCTGACCCTCCCCTGCTCACACTGTCTCTCTCTCTCCTAGAAATAAATAAAAAAACATTAAAAAAAAAAATTTAAAACCAGTCTCCTTGATAAAGGTTGCTTAGCACCTGAGATAGGCTAGATCATGCCCTGGGTAGCAGAGCAGCCTGCCCTTTCTCTCTGCACTGCCCCCCCCCCCATGCACACATGCTGAAGTCTGATGGGCTGTAGTGTGCCTCAGTCTGCATAGTCAGGAATTTACAAGATGCAGGGCCCACATTCATAAAATGACTTAAATTAGCCTCACGAGAACATTCTGTTGTCTAGCTTTGAGGGCCCATAAACAGTAAACAATAAAATTAGCTTACTTCATGCAACACCAGGCACCTTACAAAGTACTTTATTTATGGCCCATTCAACAGCTTACCATAACATGATTTAAGTCTTGTTCTAATCCCTGTCTTCCTGATGAGGAAATTGAGGCTCCGAGAGGTTTAACAACTTGCCCAAAGCATCGATGTAGTGAATCACAGAGCCAGGACTGGAGCCCAGGTGCGCTGACTGCAAATGCTAGCTGTTTTCTGTCCCCAGGTCTGCTCAGACCGTGCTCGTCAAGAATAGCTCTATTTCAGCAATCTGGTAGTATCAGTCATAGAATGCAAATATCCCCACATTGTTTCACATTTAACTCTTGGTGATTTATGAGCTTCTCATTGGTCTCCAAGACAGGCTGCATTTTATGATACCTTGCTAATAACTGTAATACTTGTACAGCCTGGTAGCCAGACTTCTTGGATGCAAATCTTGGCTACACTGCTTCCTGACTGTGCCGGAAGGTGAGCTACAGAATGCAGGCATTTTGGTGGGTTGTGATCAGCGCAACAGCCTCAGCACTCAGTGTGATACACTGTAGATGCTCCACAAATATTTGCAGAGTGAAAGACTGTCTCCATTGGATTATTAAGGGAAATAATCTGTGAACATTCTTAGAATGGTACATGACAACTAATCAATGCTCCATCAATGTTAGGAGTTGTTATTGTACATAAGACTGAAGCCCTAGATCTGTGATTGAACAGGCTGGAGGTCCCTTAAGGTGCCACCGAGGAAGAGGTTTGGTTATTTTATGATTGGAACCTTTCTCTCTTGTTCCTGGCCTTTCTGTCATGTCTCATTCTCTCCTGTGACTACTTTGTTTCAGTGGCAGCAAATAAGAAGGCTTACACGGTATTTACAAATTGTGCTATGAGTGCGGAAGAGTAGCCTTTCCTCTCTAGTACAAAGGTGTAGAAAATACCTTTCAGTATTGGGGAATCACCACTTCTGAAGGTCTTCAAAATGATTTCCCATCCCAGAGAGGTGGCATGGGTTTTGTTTTCAGCATAAACTAAATATTCACCAATCACTAAAAGCTTTCCCTTCACTCAAGTGTTTCCTCGAGTTGACTCAGCATATTTTGGGTGCAAGGTCCACGGTCTGGAAGAAGAAGAGACCTGATTGACCTTTACACCAGGGCTTAAAACTGAAGTGCAGTCACTCAGATGAGGCCCAAGCTTGGAGGTTGCACCTGTTTGAGAAATACTTCCTCAGGGGAAAACAACGATGAACACAAGGTGTCATTTTCTAGCACGACTCTGACAGCCTCGTAGGAAGCTGATAATGTTAATTATCTTCATCCAGGAAGCCAGGGTCACCTCCTCAATCAGAAAAGCGGTGCCTGGGTAGAACAAAGTGTTTTTCTCTTTTCCATAAACAAACAAAAGCTCTGCATCCACAACAATGAACCTGGATGCCTGGTGTGCCCATCCCACATATCTCGACACCTGGGCTGTTTCCAACTGGACTTAGGATGAATCTTTGTCAATAAATTGTTGACCAGAGAGGGCTCACTCATGTAAATTATGGAGCCATTTCCTTCCCAGATTTTAAATGCCCTGAAAAGAGAAGATGCCATGGCTCATATTCCCCAGGTAGTCAGAGGCCACACACTCAGCTTTGAAAGTGCTGCTGTGGGTGAAGCATTCATGTAGCCCATTGAGCATTCTGGGTAGACAGCTATGTCCCTTCCACATGCTTGTCCATTCAGCTTATAAGTATCTCAAGATACATAAAACACAAAGCCATCTGACTGAGTAGCTGTCCACCTTCAGTTGTTCATAAGTCCAATTTAAGTATGATCTGGGGACAGGAGCACAGGATGGTAACCAAAGCAACAGGGCTTCTGGGGAGGAGAATGGCATGTTAATAACATATTTATCATCAATGATGCAACTTCTCTAGGCATCTGCTTGCCCCAGTTTGGTGCCATATGGCAGCCAACACCGATTTCCTCCCACCTTCCTGAACTGACTTTCTTTTGACCTCAGTTCAATTTGAAACAAATTAAGGCTGATGGACTTGAGTAATTAACTAAACCAACAGGTTTAAAAAAAAAACAGCAAACTTTGTTGTGCAGTAAGAAAGTAAGTTAAGATTTTCCGTGAATGGTTTCAGAACCAGGAGACACAATCATCTTTGGAGCAGAGTGAAGGCCACCTACTTAGCAGGAAGAAAATGAGTGGGCAGAAAAGCCTGAGAGGTTAATAATGACCTGTCTCTGATGATCTACCTCTTCATTTCCTAATTAGGCACCCTTGGCATCGGGGGCAGTGCCACTTGTGTGTAAAGTGGGAAGGACAGGTAAGGTGGTCTTGCCCCTCATTCTGTCCCTACCGCGTTAGGCTAATCCTCAGCCATATTGGACCTGACCCATACCGACACTCCTGAAAGTAGTGTGGGAAGCTCTTCGGTTTTGTCACCATCTTTCGGTGACTAATTAGAATCTTTCCATTTCAGCAGTTGTCTCTTCCTTAGCCACAACTATAATGATGTTCAGGAGGGCTTTACTAACGTCACTTTGCGAGCATCAATTTGATAAGCTGTAACTTTCTGGGAGGTGCATCAAACCTTTGTAGATTGGAAGATAATATATGAAAATGCTTAAGAAACAAAACAAAAGCGCTCTCGATTTCTGACACATGTGAAAGGGGTGAGTCCTTGACATAAGTTACCACATGCCACCTGACATCCCGGAAGTTGGTCTTGCAGAGATAGTGGATATTGAGATGGTTGCGGAAATTATATGTGGAGAACCTGACACCACCCGTAAGATTTTCTTTGTGGGCTTCATCAAGTTCTCGATGGTCAGACAATCAACCCAGCATCCTGCAGCAACCAGCGGACAGAGTATGGACACAGCAAGTGGTCCTGCTGTTGTCAACAGAATTGCTTTTAACCAATAAAGCAAAATAGAACTCCTTGGCAGCTGTGAACTGGACATCGTGTTAAGCATTCCTGGAAGAGATGGGCTCCAGGCTTTTAAACAACACCAAGGCTGTATATATAGTACATGAATCTGAGATCATGGAATGCTAGTAAAAAAGCGAAGCATTCCTAGTACAGATTTTGCTGAACACCAACCTTTCTTCAAGAGATCAGGCTTCTTTTTTTTTCTTAATTAAAAACACTCAGCCTAATAAAAGCTATTTTCAAAAGCATAGGTTCTGAGGCGAGAACATATATATTTCAAGACCCAAGGAGCAGCAGACAATGAATGAGGAGTAGAAAAAGAGCACTTCAAAAGATCAGTTTCCAGTGACTTGTGAATGATCATTTATGATCATACTTAAATGTCTTTAGCCTTCGTGCCCTTCATAGCAGGCCTGGAATGTGCTGTTGAAGGAAGTCAGTGTTTGTTATTTAGAGCCCAGCCTGGATCCTGTGAATGTGTGTCGTGCAAGCATAGATGTCCTACAGCTGCACGCTCTCTTTTTTCCCCTTTAGCATATTATTTAGCATAATCCCCCCAAAGTTCTCAAAACAGGGACATAATCTTAAATCCTTGCACAGAGTTTGTGAGTCATTGTTTTGATAGTTCTTGTAAAGGTACTTACTTTTTTTTCCTGCTGGCAAAGTGAAATCTCAGATTCAAATCCTCTTGGGGGGAGGGGTGGGAAAGTAGAGACTAAAAAGAAGCAAGGCTCTTTTCACTGATTCACTCCTTTTTATAGTGTAATAATAACCTGAATCCTTTGCCTACCATTGAAAGTTAGGAACATGAGAATGCATGCAGGGAAAATAATAGCCAAACGTTCTTAGGCAGATTTCTCTTGTTTGCAATGATATTTATAATTTCTTTTGCTTACAATACCCAACCCAGACTCAGAGTCAAAGTTCCAGATCATCAGGAATTTCTCCAAGCTCTAAATTCAGCACACTTTCTACTATATTGCATTGCCATGTGTCCATTATTATGTCATGGACCCTTGTAGGTTTCCAAAACTGTCATGCAGGGGAAACAGAAGACAGGACTCCAGTGTGTGGAATGTGGGAATGGGTGTAGAGTTCAGACAGGCAGCTATAATTCTCTAATAAAAAGAACCAGGATTCCTTGGAGAAGTGGTTGGCACCAGGGCTAGGGCAGGCAAATGGAAGATAAGGATGGGATATCTTGTGGTATCAGAAAGTAAGGAAGTGCTGACAAATCGGAGAGCACAGAGGCATGTCCACCAACCTGAAAGGGCCCCCAGTGGTGAGAGTTGGAACCACTTGAACAAAATAAATAGGAACATAAATCCAATAATAGTCGTGATTATAACCCAAGGGAAAAATATGGATATCCTTGAGTCCACACTGATATAAACAATAAGTAACCAAAGAAATAAAAGGGGAAGAAATGACAAGTCTTCCTTATGAAATAATTCCAATTAATCAATGAAGAATGAACAAAGGAAACAGAACGTAAGAACACCAGGGTAATAATTGCTGCAGGCAACCATGGATGGATTTAGTGGGCAAAAATTGAAGATATTTGCATAATCTGAATGTTTTACCCCTAAAATAAATATTTATTTTATCTTGAGAAAGAGAGTGCGAGCAAGGGAGAGGGACAGAGGGAGAAAGAGAGAGAATCTTATCCACTGAGTGTGGAGCCCAACATGAGACTCGATCCCACGACTCTGGGATCGTGACCTGAGCCAAAGTCAAGAGCCAAAATCAAGATGCTCCACCGCTGAGTCACCCAGCCGTCCCTAAAATAAACATTTATTAATTGAAAAGGGAACAATGTTAACTGTATAGTGAAGAAACCTGGCAGATATCACCTTAACCAAGTCCTAAAGTTAGCCTCCCTAGGAATAAAGCATAATGACATGGTAATAAGCTACACTGGGAAGTGCACGTCATCTCAGTGGCATTCTTTCCAATAATCTCAATAACCTCATATCTAATCCTGGCTTAATATCAGACAAATCCAAATTGAAGGACATTCTACAAAATAGCTGACTAGTACCCTTTAGAAGTGTCAAATTGGAGAAAGACAAAGAAAGACCGGGAAACTGTCACAGATTGGAAGAGACGAAGGAGACGTGACAATCAAATGCAGCATGAGATCCTCAGTTGTATCCTGGAAAGGGGGAAAAGGGGACAGTATTGACAAAACTGGTGAAACCCAAATAAAACTTGTAGTTTACCTGATGGTATTGTACCAGTGTTAACTTCTTACATTGCACTATGGTTATGTAAGAGCCTAACAGCACATGAATGTGGGTGGAGGGAATAGGCAACTCTCTGTACTATTTTTACAACTCACGTAAGTCTAAAATTTCAACATAAAAAGTCCTTGCGTACGTGATGTTTGGTTATCTCTCTATGCTCTTCAACACTAGAAAATAAATGTAAGGCATTTGGGACGGTGGTAAGATCGCTGCTTATCACAAAACTTGTCATTTGTTCATTCAGCAGCTACTCAGCTGCCACTAGTTCGGTTCCATGCGTTCGGCTGAGGGATTTAGCAGCTGACAAGCCAAGTAGATCCCAATAAAGGCAGCGAGTGCCTGGATGAGGTCATGCAAATTCTTCTCCCAGAAGCGCCTTCTCCCTAATATTTTAGCTATCGAATTAAACCAACGTTTATTTACACCTACTCTATGCTAGCCACTGCCCAAACTCTGGAATATAACTGAAAAAAATAGTTAAAACAATGGAATTTGCAGGGGCACCTGGGTGGCTCAGTTTCATGAGCATTTGACTTGATTTCAGTTCGGGTCATGATCTTATGGTTGGTGAATTCAAGTCCCTAGTTTGGTTCTACACTGACAGCACAGAGTCTGCTTGGAATTGACTGTCGTATGTGTGCACTCTCTCTCTGCCCCTCCTCCGTGCTCTAGCTTTCTCTCAAATAAGCTTAAAAAAAAAAAAAGAAATGGAATTTGCATTCTAAAGGGGAAGAGATATAATAAGAAAACAAATAAATATTTACAATGCAAATTGTGTCAATAATGATAGCTGAAATGGAAAACAATAAATCTGGGAATAGAAACAGCGTTGAGGGTTGCAATTCTATAATTTTTTTTAATGTTTTATTTATTTCCAGGAGAGAGAGAGAGAGACAGCGTGAGCAGGGGAGGGTCAGAGAGAGAGGGAGTCACAGACTGAAACAGGCTCCAGGCTCTGAGCTGGCAGTCAGCACAGAGCCCGACGCGGGGCTCGAACCCACGAACTGCGAGATCATGACCTAAGCGAAAGTCGGACGCTTAACCGACTAAGCCACCCAGGCGCCCCTGAGGGTTGCAATTTTAAAGAGTGGTCGGAGAAAATTTCAATGAGAAGATGTCAGTTAAGCAAAGATCTGAGGAAAGTAAGGGAGTGAGTCTTGTGGTTGGTTATCTAAATAAAGAGCATTCTAAGCAAAGGGAACAGCAAATGCCAACCTTCTGTGTATGCAAGGACACCAGGGACAGAGGAAGGGAAAGAGGTCAGAGAGATTCTTGAAGGTAGCGAAACCATACAGGTAGTGGTAGAGACTCCGACTCTTACTGGAATGAGGTGGAAAGCCACTGGAATATTTTAAGCAGAGCAGTGATATTATATGGTTTATGTTTTAATAGTACTACTCTGATTTCGATGCGAAGAATACAATAGAGTGTATATTTAGGGCCGAGAGATTGAAAACAAAGGTGGGACTTAGAGTTAGTTGGCTATTTCAACAATCTGGGTAGGACAGTGCAAATAGAGAGCATTTCCATCATTGCATAAAGTTCCATTTGACCTATGGGAGACCTTGGCTTCTTTTGCTGACTGCTGTCATATGACCAAGGGATCCCTCTCTCTTTACCCTGAGAGGACATGGTAGGCTGGGGTGCTCCACTTAACTCCTGCCATCGGAGAGCAAAAAACTGTGAAAAGGGTAATAGGTTCCTCCTTCTCGCAAGTAGAACATTTATTTCTCTCTGAGAATTATCATTTCAGCTGGAAAAGCTCTGTTAAGGAAGAGCAAATAAAAGGTTGCTATTGAGTACACATCACATGCTAAATACAATTTTAATATGATACTGGTATAAGCACACATTATGTGCACCCAGAATGTGCTAAATACAATGATCTCATTTTATCTTTACACCAAGTACGCAAAATGTATCTCCATTACTTGTTAAAGCCAAAGTTTGGAGAAAATAAATTAGTGTAGGAATTAGTGTTGGAGCAAGAACTGATCCCAAAAACCATTTGCTTTTCACTGATACGCTTTATACGGCCTCCTTCCTGGACATTTCTTCATGCATGATGATCAAAGAAGGATGTCAGGAGATTAGACATCTTTGTGCATGTGTTTGTGTAACTTCCTTGTTATATCCATAGAAACTCTGTGGCCTTCTTCAAGTGACAGTGCTTACCCAAGCTTGATCTTAGAGCAGAGTATGCTTTTTTGTCCTTTGTTAAAAGCCTCTTCTATTAAAGAATGAAAGATAAACATCTCTTCACCAAGAAGACATTAAAGTTGGCCATGTGAGAAAAAGACATTCCGGCGGAAGTCCATGAACTTTGGATTGGGTGAGGGTGGGGGACAGAAGTTATGGTCTTGACTGCCACTAGTTAGCCTTGTGACCTTGGGTAAGTAAGTAATCCGTCTCTCTGGACATCTAGTCCTCATCCTTGAGACTCCAGTCTGTATAAGAGCTTTATACAGTCTAGCTCTGGAGCTTTAGAACCCAGCTTGGCATCCTCTATTTTTATTTACTCTGGTGGGAAGAAATTTTCTAGGTCCTTATATCTTTGGTGTCTGTTTACTTCTTGATAATGCAAAGGAAAGAATTATGTAACCCTATAAAATTGTTATAAAGGCTTACTGCAGTGTAATTATTTTAGCTAGGACAACTAAAAAGAAAAGGTCTCAGAGTATTTAGTTTTGCTTTTAAAAATAGCCAAATAGGGGCGCCTGGGTGGCTTAGTCGGTTAAGCGTCCGACTTTCCGACTTTCGCTTAGGTCATGATCTCACGGTTCGTGGGTTCGAGCCCCGCGTCGGGCTCTGTGCTGACTGCCAGCTCAGAGCCTGGAGCCTGTTTCAGTCTGTGACTCCCTCTCTCTCTGACCCTCCCCTGCTCACACTGTCTCTCTCTCTCTCCTAGAAATAAATAAAAAACATTAAAAAAAAAATAGCCAAATGACCAAGGAAAAGCAGTAAATATATATGATCTTAATCCACATTTATACCAGTCATTGTCTGACTTCAGAGCTAACAGTGGTGTGGCTGGTCACTGAAGTATGAGCAAACTACTGAGAGCACTAAGACCTCAGACCTTTGGAACTTTCTGGCTGCCAGACAAATCATGTTTAAATTTTATTAATATATTCATATATTAATATTTAGCATCTGGTTGTTCTGAATATTACATTTATACTTGGCATACTGTAAGCCGTATTTTTATAACATCTATTCTTCTGTCCTTCCCGCCTTTTCACAAACTATCTTGATTTGAACCCCCAGTTTAGCCTGCGGTCGTGGAAAAGTTTTGTCCATGGTTAAGAGAATTGACTCACAAGAGATAAACTAGAAGGTCTAATTATCTCTGTAGGAATCTTAATTGAAACCAAACTATCCCCTGTGTTAATTTTTTTTTAATTGGAAGAAAAACGAAACAGCAAAGCAAGCATCCAAGTCCTCCTCCATTTTCTGCTTAATAGTGAAGTTAACAAGAGGTTTTTCCTGGGTATTATTCATTCACTGGGATCATTTTGGCTGTCCCCAGGGCCATCGACTCTTCCCAGCTGCCGCATTAATCTCCGGGAAATCCCCATCGCTGCAACTGTCACTGTATAATTAAATGCTTTGTTATTTTCTGCATGGTCCTGTACTTTGGCAGCTTATTTTCATTAATAGCAGGGCCTGTTCTTTGTCACTAATCTCATATGGCTGTGAAGAAGTAGGCTCCAGATCTTTCCTTTTTTTTTTCTTTGTAATCTCTTCTTTTTCTAAATCAAGCAGCTTCCTCCTCTTTCTCCTTTCTCCTCCTTTTTCTCTTTCTCCTCTCCCCTTGTTTATCTCTCCGACTCCAAGCCAGATTCTCATGTATCATACTGATATCAACTATTTCTTTTTATTTTCCTTTTAGTCACTTCTCAGAAGAATATTTTAAATTTTAGAGTTGAACGTGCATTGCTTTTAAATGGGTTTCCCCACAAAGGTTAATCTTTGGCTTCAGCACATGGTCCAGCAAATGTCTAGACGATATGGATTGCTCTAAAAACTGAACAGGTAAAAAATAAAGAATTACGCTCCTTGATGTTGTCATCATGCTAATAATTTTTTCATTGTGGCCGCAAGGGTCGCACCTTCACAATACAACAGGGTATTTAAAAATCATTATTTTGGGGGGCGCCTGGGTGGCTCATTGGTGAAGCGTCTCACTTTGGCCCAGGTCATGATCTCATGGTTCATGGGTTTGAGCCCTGAGTCGGGGTCTATGCTGACAGCTCAGAGCCTGGATCCTCTTCAGATTCTGTGTCTCCCTCTTTCCCTGCTCCTCCCTGACTTGCATTCTCTCTCTCTCTCTAAAATAAATAAATACAGTAAAAAGTAAAGTAAAAGCATTATTTTTCTTCAGAGATTCTAACCCCAGAATTTTCTCTTGGTGCCCTATTAGTGCTTAAAACAGATCTCAGTGCTTTCATACAGATAGAGTTTCTTGACAGTAAATGGCATGTCTTGCCCTAGCAGCAGGTAGTGACATCAGGAAGGTCTAGGGGACTCAGGGGTACCAATAGCAGAGGTCACAGAATTGAATCACAAACTCCATAAGGATGTTCTTTACTCACACTTGCACCCCCTGTCCGGTGATACTCAGCCTTTGGGTATACATTAAATTTATGTGGGGGAGCTTATAAAAATCTTGATGTGTCAGTCACCCCCAAGACCAATGTGAGAGGGAATAGTTTTGGGGAGAGAGAATTAATTTAATAATTCCAAAGAATAATGGCTCAGAGTTCCCGTTGGAGGCCATGCTTACCGTTATAAATTTGGCACCTACTTTTATCTCACTTTCTCTTTAAAGGGGCAGATCCTGCTTAGGCTCTGGAGTCTGACCAAATAAGAACATGCATTGCTGCTTACAGACCGGGAACAACACTCTTCACCTCTCTGGGCCTCAGTTCTCTCATCTGTCATCTGTGCATATGGGTGTCGTGAAATTTAAATAAGAAAATACTTATGCGGGGGGTGGGGTGGAAGCACCTGGGTGGCTCAGTCAGTTGGGCATCTGGCTTCAGCTCAGGTAATGATCTTTCAGTTTGTGAGTTCGAACCCTGTGTCGGGATCTGTGCTGACACCTCGGAGCCTAGAGCCTGCTTCGGATTCTGTGTCTCCCCCTCCCTGCCCCTCCCTTGCTCACATTCTGTGTGTGTCTCTCTCTCAAAAATAAATACACATTACAAAAAAAATGTAAAAGAAAGAAAATACTTATGGGGTGCCTAGGTGGCACAGTCGGTTAAGCATCTGACTCTTGATCTCGGCTCAGGTCATGATTTCACGGTTCGTGAGACTGAGCCCCACACTGGGTTCTGCACTGATGGCGGGGAGCCTGCTAGAGATTCTGTCTCTCCTTCTTTCTGTCCTTCCCCTGCTGTTGCTTTATTTCTCTCTCAAAATAAATAAATAAACTTAAAAAATTTAAAAAGAAAAGAAAATGCTTATACGGTGTGAAGACAACATGTGGCACTTGCTAAGAACCTAATTAATCATTAAGGTGTCGGTTGGCCTGACACTTCTCCACACCTCACTTCTGTTTCCATGCTTCTTCTAGTCCCACAAACTCACCTCACTTCTGTTTCCATGCTTCTTCTAGTCCCACAAACTCACCGTAGATGGCCCAGGATTCACAGTTTTCTCTCAGACCTCCATAGTTTTATACAGACTTTTCATTTTAACTACAAGAAGTTGTCCTCTTTGTTTACTCAGCAAAGTAGTATTTATCCTTCAAGGATTAGCTCGGTTTCTACCTGCGAAACACCCTTCACCTTACCTAATCAGACTTAAGAACTTCCTTAGGGACTATCCTCCAGCACTTCGTAACTACCTTGACAAGGGTAAAGTATGCTAATAGCTTGACGCCCCATCCATCTGTCTTCCCATTAGATTCTTCATTTCTTCTTCTTCTTTTTTTAATGTTTTTTTATTTATTTCTGAGAGAGAAAGAGGGACAGCATGAGCAGGGGAAGGTCAGAGAGAGAGAGAGGGAGACACAGAATCTGAAGCAGGCTCCAGGCTCTGAGCTAGCTGTCAGCATAGAGCCCGACGCGGGGCTAGAGCCCGACCCGGGGCTCGAACCCACGAACCGTGAGTTCATGACCTGAGCTGAAGTCGGATACTTAACCGACTGAGCCACCCAGGCGCCCCTAGATTCTTCATTTCTAAGGGCAAGAACGAAATCTTGTATGTTTTGTATCCCAGTGCCTGGAGCAATACATGGAACAGAGTAGGTATTTATATATATTGTTGGAATGAATAAAACTGAGTTCTTTTAATGTCTTTTTCAAACACAAAAAACGTTTGGAGTTGCCCAGAACTCTGTTAGGAGTCAGAAGGAGAGGAAGAGACTGAGAGCCAGCCCTGTAAAGAAGGAGATTACCTGGTAGGCAGAGAAAAGCATGGAAGAGGAAAAGACGATGTTCAAATACCAGTAGCCTCTCTAGGGGAAAGTGTTTTGATTGTGTACTGAGGGTTCAAAATTTAATTCATTAAACTGAACTGAATTACAAGCTTCCTGAGGAGCTTTCCTACCTCTGTAACTTCCTTTTTCCACTGGCTCTCAACCTGTGGGTGCATTTTGGAATCATCTGGGAGCTTTTAAAAAATCTTAGGCCACATCCTATACCTAGGCATTAGCATTTTTTTAAAGTTTCCTTAGTGGTTTCATTGAGAAGCCAAGGTTGAGAGCCACTGCCTCAACGTAACCTAAGTCAGCCTCTTGTTCATCATGGAGGCTCAGAATCTGTTCTCTAATTGCATAGCTGACCTTTCATTCATTACCCAGCTCCCTCATCATAGCTGAGAATGAGAGCAAATTTCAGTGTTTTCCAAATACTGAATTCATCAGCCCTACAAGTTTTCAAAACAGACAAGAACAACTAATTTGTAGCTTCAGGGAATGAATCTTTGATACTACCATATTTTTTTTTGTATGCTCATCTTTGCTGTCAAACTAACATATTACGTTCTTAGAGTGGTAAGACAGCTTTAAAACTATTGTGGCAGGAAAATGGTGTTTCAGGGAGGGAAATAGAGTGTTAATGCCTCTGTTTCTGCCAGTTGACCAGTCAGGTGTCCTTTAACCCTTACCGAAGGAAACAGAAAATTCTCCCTGTAGACAGTGGCTGTTCAGCACATAACAGCCGCTAGATATTCCCCAGAACTGTTGCTCTGAACTTAATTGCTGGTGTGAGTGGAGAAGTGCACGGCATTGTATGGTAAAGGGAAGAATCCATGAAGATCAAAATTTCTTTCACTCCTAGTAGCAAAAAAAAAAAAAAAAAAAAAAATCTAAAGGTGAAGGAATAGAAGAGATGAGGAGGAGGACCATTTAAACTCTGGCTTTGCTTCCCATCTTGATAGTCAAGGAGTACTGACTTCTAAGCAAACTTCGGAGCCTATGGATTCATGTTGAAACGCACACCGCCAATATATTGCTCGTTGCTTCTGGAACACTCTCTATGGCATGCCACAGAGAGAAACTTTTAAAAGTTCATGTTTCATCAGCGTTCCTTGAGGGGGTGGAAAGGATGGTCCTTATAGATTGGCACAGATGAATATCATTAAGCAGATTGCCTTCGCCTTGTGCAGAAGTGCATTACCATAGAAAAGGCAGCTTTTCTCTTTCATCTGCACAGCTGTTTAATGTAGTAGCTTGTCCCTTGTGTGCCTAAAACCCATATATTGTAGAGATGGATGGATTTGTATTAGTTTTCTATTGTTGCATGACAAATGACCACAAATTTAGTGACTTAACATAACACTCATTTATTAGCTCATAGTTTTCACGGGCCAGGAGGCCAGACTGATCGATCAGAGGTGGGTTCTCTGCTAAGGATCTCAATTATGGTGTGACCTAGGTGCCTCCTCATGCTGGGGCTTGATCTGGGAAAAATCTGTGTCCAAGCTTATTGAAGGTATGGAGAGAATTCATTTGCTTGCTGATTGTCAGCCAGGAACCTCCCTCAGCTCTAGAAGTGCCACTGTTCCTTGCCACACGACTTCCTCACAGCCTGAGCTTACTTCTTCAAAGCTAGCGAGTAAATCTCTCTCACTCCAGTCTGTGTAACATAGCACAATTACAGGAGTGACATACCATCACTTTGCCATATTCTGTTGGGTATAAGTGAGCCACAGTTTCCACACTCAAGAAGAGGTGTGAGGGCAGGGGTTCGCACAAGGTAACGACTTATGGATGGATGTTCATCAGAATATTCTGAACAGGCACTTTACTGAAGTTGTTAATTTATTAGAATGAACTCAATAAAGATGGCCTCATGTAGAGTAAAAGAAAGAATACTGAGACTAATGTGCTCTGTAATTGTGTAGCTCCATGGCCTTAGACGAGTCACTTAAATTTTGAGACGGAGTTTTATTTCCAATAAAATGGGAACAACTAACATCTCCTGTATGAGTTGTAAATGTAAAGATACACATGTGTTTGAAAGTTTCTCTAAGTTATTCAGTAAATCTTAGTTTCCATTAAGAACAGTGATCAGAGATTATTTTAGATGTCTGTGTCCTTTAAACCCAGGATCAAACCACTAACATTAAATGTCTCTTCGTTTAACTCAACTTCTGGAATTTTACCAACGAGTGTGGAAACAGTAGTTTATAACTTATTTTCTCTAGCAGGTATGAACTACTATTGCAGGGTCAGGCTCTAATTGAATCCTCCAGGACCAGATTATATACAGGGAAAAATAATCAGACAAATAGAAGTATCTTAATAACCTTAGGCTTTTTCTCCCCCTATGAAAAAGATGAAAGGGGAACATTTTCTCAGCATAGAGTGACGATGAAGATTCCAGAATATCAAGCTTTAGGTCACAGAATTTCATCCCAGCCCATACTGTTCTTTTTTTAGGGAATGTGTTTGAGGTTTGGATTGTTAAAGGACACAATTTTAGGAATATAGACCATATGTCAGAAGCCAAGAAACTAAATATGTTTTTTTCAAGTTTTTATTTAAGTTCTAGTTACTTAATATGTATGGTAAAATTGGTTTCAGGTGTGGGATTTGGTGATTCATCCCTTGCATACAGCATCATGCGCTCATCACAACAGGTGCTGTCCTTGGTACCCATCCCCCATTGTATTTTATATTCTAGGTGTTGGAACACTGCAGAATTTAGGTTGAGTTTGTGTGTATTCTGACAATTATGGCAACCCACATAAGATCTGAGTGTTTTGGGGGTGGTGAGTATTACATGAACATAGGGGTCAGAAAAAATTGCAGGTTCACGCTTACTTCCTGAGACCTTGTCTACTTCGGAATGAGGTGAATGTTGGGGGAATCACACGGAGGGTATTTCTGCTTAGTCTGTGTCGGACAAGTGACTGGAGCTGCTTTTCTGTCACTTTCCATCTGTATGTTGTATAAGGTGAAGGGAAAATAAAATTACATATGAAACAGAATGACCTTCCTTACGCCTACCCCTACCCTTTCTTGTGATATTTTCAATCATGCCATCTAAGAGAGGCTTGCAAAGCACTGAGTTCATATTCTGAAAGAACTCCTGAGGCCTGGCCCTCTTAAGAAGTAAGAATTACAGGAAAATCGCATAGTCGCCCCCAAACTGACCTGGTAATATACATTTTTAACAATTCTTTTCAGACTGCTTTTATGACACACTGTCTGTCATTATGATTTGCTATCATGGGATGCCATTAAATTCAGCAGTTCCAACACACTGTGTTCCCAGGTTTACAGCTTGTCATAATGATCTGGGTCTCTGTGAACTCCTGATAAATTAGGCCTGAGTGGTCCCATAATATGCATGGGGAAGAAGGTTTGCTGGATTGAAAAACTTCAGACCTTCTGGTTTATTATATCTTTACTAGAAAAAGGAAATTATAGTTGATATTCCTTTTTTTTTTTTTTAAGAAGAAGCCATAGGGATGGCTGGGTGGCTTAGTTGGTTAAGTGTCTGACTTCGGCTCGGGTCATGATCTCATGGCTCATGAGTTTGAGCTCTGCATCGGGTTCTGTGCTGACAGCTCGGACCCTGGAGCCTGCTTCGGATTCTGTGTCTCCTTCTCTCACTCTGCCCCTCCCCCTCTCATGTTTTCTCTCTCTCTCTCTCTCTCAAGAATAATCAAACATTCAAAAAAATTTTAATAAGAAAGCCCACAAGTTTAAGAAAAGCAAGTGACATATATTTGAGAATAAATAAGACCTTCTTCCTGCAAAACTGCTCTTACCTACAAAGGAGCATCTTTTCTATTTGTTTGGACTAGGCCCATTTGACTTAACTACATGTCACTACTACACTCATGTATTATTCACATTATTAAAAAAATAGAAAATGTAGACATTCTTAAAAGATGATGTTAAAATTAATAGCAACAGAAGTTTGAATATTTTCTTTTGCATCCCGTTGGAGACTACTGGTGTGGATGAAAAATGGACGAAGATGTGTTACGTGATTTATCCGTATTTTTCCTTCAATTTGTACTCATCACCCTGTCCTGACTCCTGAGTGTCATGTGTGTCTGGTGGCTGCAGAAGTTGGAGAACGATAGCAGAATATGGTGGGTTTCCATAAATTCACATCACACATTTTACTTTTAGAAAAGTTCCTTGGCTTCCTACAAAAACTTGATAGAGAAACAGAGATATGAAGTGTTAGCTTACAGGCTCCTCGTTGCACTCTTTAGAGAAGCTGAAGAAATACATAGCTCTGATAAAACTGGGCATTATTCCCAGCTGGGTCCGTGGTAGGCTCACCCCGAAATGTATGACTTTAGGGTTAATTAGGATCGACCTTTGCTTTCCAAACTATTGAAAGGCCTGTGTAAAAGATGTGCTTTTTATGGATTTAAGATAAATGATAATATAATGATTTTTTTCTAAAATGATATAGGAAGGCCAGTTATTTAAAGAAAAGAAAATATCCTAATAGCTTTCTAATTTTTTGACATCTCAGAATGACAGATTGTGAAGTACATATGTTGTAAACATAAAACTTTACATAACATCGGGAAAAATACCCTTACTGGGTTAGAAATTGTACCTCTGAACTAGACGTTTCGATTGAATACCATATTTTATGGCTTCATCGGTTTTCTATCACTAAAAATTGAGATAGATGCTTATATTTTTTGGCTGTCAGAAAGAAATGCTTCTATTTATTAGTATATATTTCAGGAATATGACACAAATTTTTGAGTTGCAAAAATGGTGTAGGATGAGTATACTTGTCGCAACTTAAATTTGTAAACAAAATTATTTTTATTCAGCATTTACTTTTTTAAGCTCCACCCCCGGGTTGATGAGCCAACTTTAAAACTCTAGCACTTTCTTGATCACAGATTATTATGTGGACTCCTGCCTATCTCACAGTTTATGTTAAAATTTAAATGATATCTTGACTGAAAAGGCATTTTTGAAACCATTAAGATAATGTGATAAGGAGTCGTTATTATTACATTATGTATTATATAATATTGTATTGCTACATTTATCAAAATTTAGGTCTTCGATCCCATATCTGCCATCACTTTTTCATACTGTTTGGATAAGAATCTTTTGAGTCATCAGGAGGTGAAAGACCATTAGTGTTAAGTCAGAATATAGAGATGAACAGTTTATATCACTTGATGTCGGGGTCATTCTGGAATCGGCATGTGTGAAGAAAGCACATGTTTTGCAATTTGGTGATTGGTTCACCTTTCCTAGAGTTTATCTATTTTTAATGGCTTTAGATTAAAAGAAGTATGTCATGTATTTTATGTGATCTTAGATCTTGGAGTCAGTATTTGATTATTTCTCACCTCTGAAACTCTTAGTAGCCATCATGGCCCCATTATGTTGAAGACCGGGGAGAAATTACATGGTGTAGATGGACAGTTCATTTAGTAAGAAGCCAGGAAACCCTCTTCATGTGTAGTCTGAGATAAGATTGTCTCATCAACTGTAATTTAATTCTTGAGAGTATAAAAGAGAAAATGACTATATTTCCAGATGACTCCTGCCCATCATCATAATGACATTCTTCCAGAATTTTCTCTGAATACAAAGGTGTTCAGCCACACCTTTGCAATGACCTCACAGGGCATTTTCCACCTGGCTGTATGTGTCACCTCACTTCTCACCTTCTTCTCTCTGTCCTCCACCCTCTCCTCATTGACATAAACTTAGGAGGGCTGCCCTGGCAGATTTTAGTCATTTCCTTCTTTCCCATATGGGATGGAGAGGAGGTTCACCCAGACACAATAATAGAATCTAACCTTTATTGAGCTCTTCTGATGTGTTGGGAATTGTTCTGAACATTTTACTTAGAACAATTGATTTCTTTCTGTATTAATTGATTTCTTAACAACCCTATGAAATAGCTCACATTATCTCTGCTTACAAATGAGGAAATTGAGGAGAAGACTTTAAGTGGGTGATACAGCCAGGATTTGAAACCCAGCTGCCCTGGCTGCCAGCACCCTAACCGTGTCTTGACAATAGCAGATTACTCACTCTTTTAAGTCTGCAGAGCCCAGCTATTTAGCAGTCTTGATGAATGGGGTATCTGTGAACACAAACAAGGAAACAAACCCCACCCAGCTTTTGAATTGGATGTGGAATTTCATAAAAGGGCTCTAGCTTAGTAGTTCACATATTGTTTGGATTATTAAGATTTTTCAGCATGAGGAAGACTAGCTTGCTGACTATTGGGACTCGCTCAAGGCCTCCACTGTTCTGGGTGGGTTGAGGGCTTTATCTGGACGGCTGTGTATGGGCTGGTTCTGAACGAAACCCGTCTCAGATGCAGAAGCTGAACCAAAACCAGATTGTTAAAGCGGTTGATGTCTGTGTTCAGTTTCTTCCTGGCTAAGGGATGTTTGCCAAGGGAACAAAAAATAAGTGGAAAAAACGAATATCTGGATGCAATAGAGTTGTCATTATTAATCATTTGTATATATTAGAAGGACCAAGACTGGAACATATAAAGTATCTCTACAACTCACGGCCTGCCTAACAACTATAAGCAACCTGGCTGTGTGGTCTCATTCCCCAGTTTGAATTAAGAATACTGGAAAACTCTGTCTTCCACTCACAAAGTTGGGAGCCCCACCCCTTTCCATCCCTTACCACTTCCAAAAGGGAAGATACATCCCTACGGAGTCAGGCAGGAGTGAGGCATCTGTCCTCAAAGTGAGGCTGATAGATCCACCTCAGAGATTTATCAGTAGTGCCAGGGATGGATAGTGGTTTAGAATCCTCTCGTTTCTAGCAGATAGGAGGGCTCCACATCATCTCTGTTGACTTCAGCCAGTGTAACTCCAGTCTGCAAGCTTGTGGCTCTAGTTAGAGGGTGCTATGGATGATTTATAGGGTTTGCCTCAAGGGCGTGGGGTTTTGCGTTTGAACATTCTTGGCCACAGCTTTCAGAACTACTGCTTATAGGAAGCTTGGCTTTTGGGGCTGTGCAGAGAGAGTCAGGGATCCTCTTTAATGCCAGAGGCATAGCCAGTAGCTCAGGCCTTTCCACCCAAGGCTCCAGCTCTCCCACCTCTTACTCCAGAATAAGAAAGAGGGGTTTGAAGAAGGCTTCTGGAGGATGAAAGGTCGAGGGCAGGAGCCTCCAGGATGCACATATGTGCCATTTCACACTGGATAGTTTTGATTTTATAATTCAAAACTTTATTAATTTCCTATGTCAGCCCTTTGCCGTAAAACTTCAAGGTCTCAATCGCTTGTGATGATTTTTCTCTCTGTTTGAAAAGACAGTGTTACATTATTATTATATTCCTTGACTTTCCAGCTAGAAAAAGTGAAAATTCCTAGCTGAAGAACACTGTTACATTATCCTGCTTTCTTTCTTTCTTTCTTTTTTTTTTTTTTTTAATATTTTTAATTTACTTTTGAGAGAGAGAAAGAGCATGAGCAGGGGAGGGTCGGAGAGAGAGGGAGATACAGAATCCGAAGCAGTCTCCGGGCTCTGAGCTGACAGTCAGCACAGAGCCCGATGCGCGACTCGAACCCATGAACTGTGAGAGCATGGCCTGATCCAGAGTCGGAGGCTTAACTGACTGAGCCACCCAGGCGCTCCAATCCTATCCTTCTTTCATTTTCTTCCACTGGAAACCTCTTAAAATAGGATCGACTGCATGAATTTCATGTCTCTTCCTCCTTCTTCTCAAAAACTACTAAACTCAACCCACCTGCTTTTCATTACAGCTCTGGCCTGGCCACTGGCCCTGATGGTCTGTGTCCAGGCTTGGGAAGTACTGTTCCATGTGCTTCATGCAGAGTCCAGACACCATCTTTTGCAGCTCCCGCCATGCGGCGGCTAAGCTGCCGTAATGGGTGACTATAACTGGAGCTGCCCACACTATATCCCTCAGTGTCTCATTTTGCTTTCTCTGTTAATTGGTAATTTTCTCCATGAAAAGCAGTGAATCACTGTGTTGTGCCTTTCAGGGATGGCAACTGGAATAAGAAACCCATACACATTTTCTCACACGTCTCTTAATGCCTTGATATTTTTGGATGTTAAACGGCAGGAAGCAAATGTTTCCTAACAAATTTTTTTTTGGGTAAAATGCAATCTAAATATGGATTATAATGCATTCAGGGGAATTAGCCAGATACTTCAGAAAATTTTGGTGGAAATTCAGAAAACCTATATTTTTAATCGCGGCAATATGCGACACAGAGGTTGCTTTCGAGGTGGAGTGCAACTCACATCTTGGACTTGAACGGTGATTGATGGCATAGACCTTAATGCAGTTGCACAGTTCCATTGAGGTAGATAAGAGCAATGCAGAGCCCTAGCTTTCACCTTTCTCCAAACTGCATTGGTTTTTGAGGTCCTTTTATGCCAAACTACCTTTGAGATGGTAAAAGTTATGGCCAATCACATAAGGAGAAAAATCACTGCTGTCTTTAGAAGCGGTTGTCTTAATTAAAGGACAATTGAGGGGTTTAACTCGGTCCCAGGAGAACTAAGAAATAGCCACTCTCACTCCCGCTACACACATCATTTTTACCACCCACTCTTCCTCACACCCCACTTAAACACACGTTCTCTCCTGCTCTCCCCACTCTTGCCTCTCCTTCCCTTCCCTTCCCTTCTCTCTTTGACTTTGCATTTCTCATGTCCAAAATGTTCATTTAACTGGAGTATGGGGAATAATTGTGATTTAGGCAACATATCATCTAGAGAAAGTAATGGGTTATAATTTCAACACGAACGCTTAGTGATTAATTAGGAAATTTTGCTGTAGGTACTCAATTCTCATAACTGAGAGGTATAGCTGAGTTTTAACACAGTTGTCACTCCAGAAAAGAAAACGGTTATATTCTAATAGGGGGATCTCTTCGGAGAAGCCTGTATTTTTCACACCTCTAATGGATGATCCTTCGATGGAATCTCCATGTAAATTGGGAAACTTGTCCTGAATGAGTGTCTTTGAGGTTTTTGGAAGTCAAACTTTCCTTTCAATGCAGTCATTTACTTCATGTTTATGATTTGATTTTCTCAACAGGTTTCTTTATCTATGTTTTACAGATGAGGAAAGTGGGGCTCAAATACAATAAATAACTTGTATAAGGCCACATAGTTGGTTAGTGAGAGATGAACCTGGAACTCAAATCTAGGCCTCCATGAACCCAAAGCATATTCTCTCCCCGAATAAAAGAACATTTTATAAAATTAATGGGGGAAAAAAAAACACAACAAAACAACTAATGTAGTGTCTGTGTGCCTTCCATGATAGTGTATTGATTATTTCTGACACTTCAATTTTGCAGAGCTTAGATGAAGTCCATTCATCAGGGCCAACATCTCAGTATCCACCATTTTATGGGACCCAAAGAAATATATAATAGTAAATATCGCAGAAAGCCCAGTGATGCCATTTCAAGTGGGGTTGGAAGGTAGCATGCTTCAGTCAGAAGAAAGACTGAAATGAATAATGAGAATATAATTAGTCGTTTCTAGACAGCTTAGAGCTACTCTTGAAGTTATTTCATTATAGAATCATGTTCTTAATACAGAGCCAAAATGAGAGACTTGCAGAATATTCTTCCATTATAGCACTTCTCTTTCCCCTTTCCTGCTCCATTTCAGCAATGAAAACATGAAATCTATTCCTTCAGTCATCTAGGGAAGGGTTCAACTAGTTTTGGGGGAAAAGTTAAGGAGAGATTTGGGGACTATAACGCTTAAATGTCTATGTATATGCTTCCAACGCCATTTGTTCCTGGTGCTCTGTGCTTCTGGTTAATGCCACAAGTAATAGAGTGCAATATGATGGCTATAAACAACAATGAAAATTTAATAGATGATATACTTGTTGAAATGAAAGAGATGAAACAGAGAGATCACAATTTTAGTCTCTCATTTTGTCTCTTGCTTCCTTATTCCTCATGTCCTTCATAGGCTCTATCTTTCAGGAGATTTTTTTGTCTTTGTCCTAGATTTTAGGTGTAGGCTAGGTGTTTATAAGATAGAAGGTTGATAACAAATGTTCCTTTAAGTTGACAGCTTAAGGGTCTTCAATTCTAAAGTATACTGTGCTTATTTTTGCTGCTTTTTGTGTTCAAACATCAGGCCATTAAACTTACTAGAAAGAAATATACTTTGAGGTGTTCCACTAAATAACAGAATGAACTTCAGGAAAAACTCATAAATAAGTCTACTAAATTATGGAGGTACAACTTTTCCATACAACTTTTAAAGTTTATAAGAAATAAGAAGTTATTATGCCAAAATATATTGTTAAACTTATTTGGAAATAAAGGCTTATGCATACCTATGTATAATTTAGGTATAGAAAAATTCAGCAAGGACATTTTCAATAAAATCAATTGTTTTCATACATATGATAACATTTTAATAAGATGTCATAAAGGTTTAGTGGCCAAGTAAATTTGTTTACCCTTTTTGTACTCCTGTTTTTTAAGTGTGTGTGTAGTTAGCTAATGATAGTTAAGTTCTTTCATTGAAAGATCAAACATTAGAAAGGTACTGTAAGATAATGCATTTCCTAATAGATATCCTACATTATTCTAGTTTTTCAAATATATATACTAAAATATCTTTAAAGGATAACAGAGTAAAATGCCAAGCAAAAATTTGTGTGCTCCGGTATTTTAAGCTCATGATTATCTTTATAGTCATGAAAGATGGATGGAACTTTTCTCTTCATTGTTTCTTAAAGAATTAATGGGCATCATGGCAGGCAGTTGGAAAAAAATGTTTTGGCAGACTAGCCTTCTAGCCATTTTCAAATTCCAATGTACCAAAATTCCTGATCTCCAATACAGAAAGCTAACTTATCAGTATCAGTTGTTATTACGTCCTATTTTAAGCTGATATGACTCTGTGAAGATTCACATACTCAAGCTGGTGTGTACACTGATAAACAACAGCAATATAAACATAATATCTATATTAGGGGAAACAGAAAAGTCCTTCGATGTTCTGCAAAGGTCTAATTGCATAGGAATATTGTGCTTTGTTCTTTGTTCTGGTACTAATGGTAAAGAAAGGCATAACTAGAGGGAACAGAAAGGAGGGTCACTTAGGAAATTGAATCTTTGATATAATATGAGGAACTATGTATATGAAGAAGAAATGGAAAGAATAAGAAAATTTAGGTTTCTGCTACATGTCATAAATACATGAATTTTGAACTAAATATATAGCTGCCTAAAAATTTTGATGAAAATAGAGGTGAAGAATCCTTTATAACATGTGAAAAGTTTTTTTTAAGTTTATTTATTTTTGAGAGAAAGAGACAGAGCGGGAGTAGAAGAGAAGGAGAGAGAGAGGAAGACACAGAATCTGAAGCAGGCTCCAGGCTCTGAGCTGTCAGCACAGAGCCCGATGCAGGGCTCAACCTCATGAGTGGTGAGATCATGACCTGAACTGAAGTCAGACGCTTAACATACTGAGCCACCCAGGTAGCCCTATGAGATGTGAAAAGTCTTAATCAAATTTCATTTTCCTTTAGGAGTATATAATGGTAGCAGACTTCTGGAATGGCAGAATGAGGACCTCTGTAAATTTCCCTTTCCATGAAAGCAATGAAAACAGTGGCAAAATCATCAAAATCAACTTTTTAGACTGTTGGCAATTAACCACATCCTGTGACAATCTAAAAAGAGTTTATTCAGGGAAAGCTGCTGAACGTCATTAAGACCTATAGGGTTTGTGACATTTTAACTTGATCTACTATTATCACTTTTTTCCCAGCTCTGCAGCAATCTTGAAAACCAGCAGCCTCACAACCATGATAACTGTGAAAAAAGGCAGCCTCCAGTCACTTGGGGGTTGGGAGGCGGGCAGGCAAATTGGATTGCAGCTCCACAAAAAATTCCATCTGCAGGACATTGTCCCTATTTTACCTCTCTCACAGCCTCTGGAAAAGCCCATTCAGGGTGTTGTTGTTACTTGATCTGACTTAGAACACCTACTGGAAGAAAAGCCTTATCTTTAGGGCATGTATCAAAAAATATCAGTGGTGATTATTTAACATCGCAGATAAATAAGAGCCTGGCCAGAAACATAAAAGCAAGATCAGAGGAATGTGATGTCCACAGGGTTTGGAAAGCTCTAGCACATTCCTGAGGCACTAGAAGGTTGTACTCATGCACAAGGCCGCATACATGCCCAGGAAAGACCTGAGAGGTTCCCAGTCTCTTACCTCTGTCTAACCTTGAATCTCTGTGCAAACAAAAAATAAAGTCTAAAGCAGAGCTATAAACTGACTGCCCAAGCATTGGAATCCTGCCCCAACACACACACACACACAGCCTGATAGCAAAGGTTGGAAGACTTATTTATTCAAGATATTTAAATCAATATCTGACCAATCATCAGCTGATTGATAAGGTAATCAAACAGAGACTGTAGTAGTTACACACTACAGAGAATACATACTTACAAGATTGGTCCAGGATATTTACCAAACAGACAGCAGCAGCAACAATAAGAAGAAAATAATAATGACAATGAGAACTTACTGTTGGGAAGAGATGGCCTAATTTCCAGTTTCCACGTTATATTACTTAGAATGTTCACTTTTTAAGAAAAAATTATGAGGCGCACAAAAGGATAATGAAGTAACATTCATACACAGGAAAAGAAATAGTTAATAGAAACTGTCACTGAGGGATCCCAAATCTTGGACTTACTAGACAAAGATTTTAAATTAGCTTTAAAAAATATGTTCAAAGAACTAAAGGTAAATATGTCAAAAGAATTAAAGGAAAGGTGACAATGAAAGTCAACAAATAGAAAATATCAATAAAGGATAGGGATTATAAGTAAAGAAGCAAATAGAAATTCTGATTTTGAAGTTATAGGAACTAAAATGAAAATTCACTAGAAAGCCTGAATAGCAGATTTTTGCTGGTACAAAAAAAAAATAATAAGTGAACTTGAATATAGGTCAATTGAGATTATCCAGTATGAAGAACAGAGAAGAAAAAGAAAGAAGGAAAACAGCAGCCTTATAGACCTGTTTGAACCATTAAAAATATCAACCTATGTCTAATGGGAATCCCAGGGTAGAAGATAAAATAATCAGGAAGATTATTTAAAGAAATAATGACCAAAGCCTCCCAAAATTTGATTTAAAAAAATGATTAATCTATATATCCCCAAAGTTAAAAAACTCTAGTTGGATAAACTCACGAAGATCCACACCTATGCATTATCATAGTTAAACTTTCAAAAGACCAAAAGAGAATCTTGAAAGCAGCAAGAGAAAAATTATCTATCATATATAATGAGTCCTCAAAACGAGTGACAACTGACTTCTCCTCAGAAACTATGGAGACCGGAAGGCACTAAGAAGACATGTCCCAGGGGCGCCTGGGTGGCTCAATCAGTTAAGCGTCCGACTTCGGCTCAGGTCATGATCTCATGGTTCATGGGCTTGAGCCCCATGACTGGCTCTGTGCTGACAGCTAGCTTAGACCCTGGAGCCTGCTTCCAATTCTGTATCTCCCTCTCTTTCTGACTCTTCCCTGCTCACGCTGTCTCTCTCTCTCAGAAAAAAAGAAGAAGAAGAAGACATGTCCAAAGTGCCGAAAGAAAAAGACTGTCAACTGAGAATTCAATATCTGAAAAAAATCATGCTTCAAAAATGGAGAAACTAAAAGAGAAAACAGAAACTCCTCAAAAACCAAAATATGAAAGAATTTATCTCTAATATATCTATCTTACAAAACACACTAAAGGAAATTCTTCAGGCAGAATTGAAAAGACACAAGGTAGTACTTGACTCTACATGAGGAAATAACATCAGTAAAGGTTACTGCATAGGTCAATACGAAAGGTAGTATAAAAGTATTTTTTAAATAAAAGGCATACAGATGAGAAAGGAAGAAACAAAATAATCTTTATTGGCAGGTGGTATGATCATGTATATAGAAAATCCTAAGGAATTCACACACACACACACACACTAGAAATAATAAACAAGTTCATCAAAGTTTCAAGATACAAAATCAATTAATAAAAATCTGTTATGTTTCTATAAATTAAATGAAGAAAAAGATTCCATTTCCTATAGCATAAAAAGAAGAAAATGCTTAGATGTAAATTTCACAAAAGAAGTACCATACTTGTATACTGAAAACTGCAAAACATTGCTGATAGAAATTAAAGAACACTGGATTAAGTGAAAAGAGAGACAATTTATGTCCATATATTGGAAGAATTACTACTGCTAAGATGGTAAGATGGCAGTATTCCACAAGTTGCTCTAGTTATTCAGTGCAATACCCATTAAAATTTTATCTGGAGCTTCTAATTGGATTTGGAGACCCATAGTTCCTGACTTAAAAACTTACTACAAAGCTACAGTAATCAAAACAATATGCTACTTGACATAAGGATAGACATAAAATCAATAGAATAGAATTGACAGCTCAAAAATAAACCTGTGTTTATGACTTAATTGATTTTTACAGAGGTACCAAGATAATTCAATGAGGAATAAATAGATTTTTCCAACAAATGGTTCTGGGACAACTGAATATCCACATGTAAAATGATGAAGTTGGACTTGCACCTCACACCATATATAAAATCTAACTCAGAATAGATCATTGAGCTACATGTAAAAACTAACACTATAAACGCTCAGAAGAAAAACAAGGAGTAGATATTTGGGTTAAGCAATAGGGTCTTAGATATGACATAAAAACATGTGACAAAACAAAAAAAGTAGGCAAATTGGACTTGATCAAAATGAAAAGCTTTTGGTATCTTAAAGGATATTATCAAGAAAGTGAAAGAACAACTCACAGAATGGGAGAAAGTGCATTCAAATCAAGTATCTCATAAGGGACTTGTATCCAGAATTTATATTTAAAAAGCTGTGTGTTACATTATTAAAAAGGTGAATAATCCAATTTAAAAAGCAGAAAAAAAACTCTTGTGCACTATTAGTAGCAATGTAAATTGGTGCAGCCACTATGGAAAACAGTATGGATGTTCCTTGAAAACTTAGAAATAGAACTCTTACCAATTCTACTTCTGGGTATTTATCTAAAGAAAATGAAAACACTAATTCAAAAAGATACATGCACACTTATGTTCATTAAAGCACTATTTACAATAGTCAAGAAAGATATGGAAGCTACCTAAGTGTCCATCAATTGATGAATGGATAAAGAAGATGTCCATTTTATATTATATAAAATGAAATGTTACTCAGCCATAAAAATAATGAAATATTGCCATTTGTAAAAACATGGATGGAGATGGACCTGGAGGTTATTACATTAAGTGAAATAAATCAGAAAGAAGAATACAGATGCCATATGATTTCATTTACATGTGAAATCTAAAAAACAAAACAAACAAAAAGAATAGAAACAGATTCATAGATACAGAGAACAAACCGTGGTTGCCAGAGGGGAGGGACATGGGGGCTAGGCAAAATAGGTGAAAAGTGTTAAGAGTGACAAACTTCCAGTTATGAAATAACTAAGTCACCAGGATGTAATGTACAGCACAGGGAGTATGGTCAATAATACTGTAATAACTTTATATAGTGACAGATGGTAACTAGGCCTGTTGAGGTGATCGTTTCATAACATATAAAAATATCCAATCACTATATTGTACACCTGAACATAATGTAATGTATGTCAGTTATAAATAAATTTTTTAAATGGACAAAAGATTGAAATAGACGTATCTCCATAGAATATATATAATGAACAATAAGTACAGGAAAAGATGCTCAACATCATTAGCTATTCAGAAAACGCAAGTGAAAACCACAATGAGAGATTATTTTTCACCCATAAGGATGGCTATAATCAAAAACACAAATAATGAGGAATGTTGGCAAGGATGTGGACAAATTGTGACTTTCAAACAAAGCTGATAAGAAAGTACAATGGTGTAACCATTTTGGAAAAAAAATGGCAGCTCCTCAAATGTCAAACATCGAGTTACTCTGTGACCAAGCAATTCTTCTTCCATATAGATAACCCATAGAAAGAAAAGGTATACAAAAGGTACAGATTTTGTATATGGATGTTTATAGCAGCATTATGTACAGTAGCCCCCAAATGAAAACAACCCAAAGGTTCATAAACCAATGAATGGATAAACAAAACGGTATGTTCATATAATGGAATATGTTCAGTAATAAAAAGGAGTGAGGAGTCATACATGCTATAACATGGATAACCCTTGAAAACATTATGTTAAGTGAAAGAAGCCAATCACAAGAGATCACATATTGTCTGATACCATTTATGTGAAGTTTGCACAATAGGTGAATCTATAGATATAAAAGGTTAATGGATGGTTGCCTAGGGCTGGATTGGAGAATGATTGCTAACGGGTATGGGGTTTCTTTGAGGTGATTAAAATATTTTAAAATTAGATTGTATTGATGGTTGTACAATTCTGAATGCACTAAAAACATTGAATTATACCTGTTCAACTGGTGAATTTGTTTTATGTCAATTACCTCTCTTTAATAATTCTATTTTTTAAAAAGCTATTACACAGCTTAAAAAGAATAAACAAGAATTAATACATGTTAAAATACTTTATTTCATGAAAATTAGAGGACTACATATCATAATTCTATTAATTGTTAGCATAGGGGCACCTGGGTGGCTCATTGGTTAAGTGTCTGACTCTTGATTTTGGCTGAGGTCATGATCTCACAGTTCATGGGTTCGAGCCCCACATTGAGCTCTTACACTGACAGAGAAGAGCCTGTTTGGGATTCTCTGTCTCTCCCTCTCTCTCTTTGCCCCCTCCTCTGTTCTCTCTCTCTCTCTCACACACACACATTCTCTCTCTCAAAATAAATAAATAAACTTAAAAAATTGTTAGCATAGTTTTTATTACTGGGGTATTTAACCAATAACCCATATTATTTTACGTAGGTTGCACTCTTAGAGTTTGTTATTTTTTCTTCCCATGCAAATACATCACTTACAAAATACTCTCAAAGAAACTGAATAAAAAATTATTCGAATTTTTCAAATTATTGACATTTTAAGACCTTTTCAGGTTAACATACATTTAAAAGCACATTTCAAAATAATTCAGTAATGATAAATAAAAAGAAAGAATAAATTGCCTTGTAGGTATGTCTGTTACATATTTACTTTGACTCGTCCCTCCTGGTTGCATTCTTACTAAAGTGAGTTTGATTGTGTTCCTGCCCCACTCAGAAACTTTCAGTGCTCTTCTCTTCCAGGCTTTTCTGCCAGCCACTCAGGGTCTCCCACAGTTTAAATGCAATCTACAGGACAGCCTTATCTACTGCTCTTACACAAACTGTAAATCATTGAAATGATGTGGTCTCTGAACTCACTTGGCATTCATTCATTCATTTCTTTCAGTAATCTTTAAATGAAAATATTTGTTCAATGTCTACTATGTATTGTATGTACTGCAAACTAAAGGTCTTGGCATGTAGGGAGAAATCAGAAGTCCGCAGGGCAGAGAAAAAATCAATGGTATTAATCAACTCAAACGTAACATGGCCAGCTCCAGTTACCAGCTCTGACTACACCTTCCTAACTAGGTGAACGCACACTTCCCAAAACAAGACAGTAGACACACTGCAGTGATCCTTCTAAGCCCGAGAGACCTGAAATTCATCATTCGTCTTACGGCAGTGATCATCTTTATGTTGGGAAATCAAAGAGAGTGACCTTTACACGTGGCTGAGATTTTCTAAGGCTTCCTTAAATGCCTACAAGAGCTTTACGCTCACATTCAAGCAGTAAAAGAGAAAGGTAATTTCTACTTCCCCTGGTTGTTAGGGAAGTGATTCAGATTTTAAAAGAATGTTTATTTTGAGAAAAAGAGAGAGAGAGAAGTAGAGGGGTGGGTAGGGGGTAGAGAGAGAAAGAGAATTCCAAGCAGGCTTCGCGCTGTCAGCACGGGGCCTGATGTAGGACTCAGCCTCACAGACTGTGAGATCATGACCTGGACTGAAATCAGTAGTCAAATGCTCAACCAAGGGAGCCACCCAGGCACCCCCAAGTGATTTAGATTTTTAAAAAGTGGTTGTTTGGGGTTGTGTTCTCTTTAGGGAGCTAACGCAGTGAGGAAACCAAGTATATGGGAAAATTGGTGTCTTCAGTGAGAGCTGGAAATGACATCTTGACCCAGAGTGCCTTAAAACTGCAGAATTCTGCAGGTTTCCTTACAGTGTGGCTTCCCGTTGTATTTTCTGCAAACTATGATTATTCAGAGCAAAAGTCTATAACCAAAAGTTAAAGGGTCTAGCCTCCAGACCAGTATATTGTACTCAGAAATTGGAAGCCCGCTGGCCCCTGGTTGTTTGTAAGAAGCACTTGACAGCAACGATCCTGAAGACCACAACTCCGGAAAGTATGCCTTTAAAAAAGTAAGGATGTTTCTGTTTTTAAATCGATGTTAGTTTTTAGAGTGGTTTCATGTTCACAGCTAAGTTGAAAGTACAGAATTTCCAATGAAATTCATGCCTATCCCACACCAAGTGATACATTTGTTACTGCAAATGAACCCACAGTAAAAATCATTGTCATCCAAGTCCATAGTCATTTAGGGCTTACTCTCTTAATTTATTTTAAAATAGTTTAGAACACTGATTTTATTTAAATAAAATTGTATCTTTAAGTTAAAATGGCACTAGGTCTTATTATTATTAAAATAGTTGAATTTAGTTGTGAATGCTACTTCCATTTCACTTTGAGTGTGGTGTTCTTTACAATAATTAACAATACAAAACACTTTGCAGGCTGGGTAATAGCATCGAGTTTCCCCAGAATTCCTTCATTTTAGATCCCTGATACACACGACACGCACAAACATACACACGTACTGTTAGGGGAATGATGTGTTGATGTGTGCTCCCCTGGCTTCATTGCTTATGTAACATCTAGCTTCTGTTAAAGTGCCCACCTCCTGCTCTCCCTAAGAAGTCTCCCTAAGTTAATTATTATAAGGGGGAAGTTTAATATAGTCCAGGAATTGGTGTCACATGAATGTCTGGCTAGGAACACATAAAAATAAGATTCTGTACACATTTGAGGGGGAGCCCTTATATCCAGAAGGAATACTGCAGATGTCTTTATAGGTTGCCTCTTATAGAACCCATCATGAGCTGAAACCATTTAAACCTCACTACTTTGTTTGTTTGTTTATTTATTTTGAGAGAGAGAGAGCAGGCAGGGAAGGGCAAAGACAGAGAGAGAGAATCCCAAGCAGGCTCCCCACTGTCAGTGCAGAGCCCCATGCCAGGTTCTAACCCACAAACCGTAAGATCATGACCTGAGCCGAAATCAAGAGTCAGAAGCTTAACCGACTGAGCCACCCAGGTACCCCTACACCTATTGCTATAACCCTTAAAGGTTTAAGTTTGGGTTTATGGGTCATTTCACTGTCAAGCCAGAACTCCTATTCTTTTGTTTTATTTTCCTGCCTTGGGATCTCTTTGATGTAAATTAAATCAAACATCTCCCCCCACCGCCCCAAAGTGATTAAAATATTATCGTATAAAGAAGAAAGCTTTAGTGTATCAGCAGAACATGCCCTTTAGTTGGCTATTTTTCTGTCTGTCCATCAGCCATCCGTCCATTATCTACCTACTTACCTACATATCTATCTCTTTTTTTATTTAAATTTGGTTTGCTAGAGGAGAACCATCTTACACATGGGAAGACCTTGAACTTTTTGAGAGGGCTGCGTTCTGCCTCTGTACTTGGGGAGACTGATAATCTGCATCTTTGCTTCGTCATCTGTAATGGGAAAAATAACACTCACTGTACAGCGTTCTAAAGGTGAAGAGAGGTTATGTACCTAGAAGTGACTCTATTACCTATTCCATAGCAGAGAAATTGTTCACATTATGATGGTGATGAGTGACGTGGAACCATCACCTTCTCATTGGTCTACAAGTAGGAACCACCAGCAGCACACATCTGAGAAACAGCTCGCAAGGAGCAGGCTGGGAACGCAGACCAGGGTGAACTAACAATCCATCACTGGGAATACACTGTACCCGTAACTTGACACCAAAAAGAAGGAAGCCTTGCTGATAAAAGAAATTTTTTTAATGTTTATTCATTTTTGAGAGAGAGAGAGAGACGGAATGTGAGTGGAAGAGGGGAGGCGAGAAAGGGAGACAGCATCTGAAGCAGGCTCCAGGCCCTGGGCTGTCAGCACAGAGCCTGATGCAGGGCTCCACCTCACGGACCATGAGATCATGACCTGAACCGAAGTCAGACGCTTAACTGACAGAGCCACCGAGCGCCCCGAAACCTTGACGATTTTAAGTCTTAACAGTTTCCAAAGTGTTACTCGTGTCATCTGATTTTTTATTTGATCATCGAAACAACCCTTTGAAGTAATCTAGGCACACACTGGCCTCACTTTACAATGGAAAAGGTGTGGGGAGTCAAGGGCTTCCTTGAGGTTCTGGAACCAGTGTGCATTACGGGTGGACGGAGGCTGTCTTTGGACTCAGAACAGGATGCTCTGACTGTAACATTCTGTGCTCGGGAGCCAACGAGGTGAGCAGAGTGAGGCAGGGAGGAGGCTGGACTGTGCTCAGACTTCACTTCTGGTTTGCGATGCGTGATTGAAGCTGCAGAGGATGCATTCCCATCACTTGTATTGAACCTGAAAACAGCACATAAATCTCAGGAAATGTAATGGTTTAGGAAATTGGAGAACTTGTCCACATTTTGTTCTGATGGAACACAGTATTAAAGTGGGGCCTCGGAGCCCTGAGGGGTGACAACGAAAGGCTAAATAGGTGGGAAGCAATCATAAGCCAAAACTGAGGTCTAAAATTGACCTTACCTTCTCTCAGGCCATAATTTCTAATTACTATTCAACTTTCCAAGGACACATTGCACATCTGTGTTGCCAATCTGAAAGCCTTTTGCCTTGATTTGGGCAAAGAACCAATTAAAACTTTATTCACTTTTCTAGCCAGGGGGGAGAAAAAGATTAAACAAACGAACAGAAAAGATAGCCGATGATGTTTTCTCTATAAAACATGTTAAAAAGAAAAGTCTACACAAAAGGGAGTAACTATTTGGTTGAATCTATTTGGATTACCTGTTTTTAAAGTTCATACCCATTTTTCAAAGCACCTTTTTCGATTCTAGCTTCCATCAGCACCAACTCACAGGAGTGCTTGATTCTGAGCATGTTTAAGCAGTTATCTTAGGGGCGCCTGGGTGGCTCAGCAGGTTAAGCACCATAGACTCTTAATTTCGGCTCAGGTCATGATCTCATGGTTCATGAGCCTGAGCCCCACACTGGGCTCTGCACTGACAACATGGAGCGTGCTTGAGATTCTCTCTTTCCTTCTCTCTCTCTGTCCCTCCCCTGCTTGTGCACGTTCTCTCTGTCTCTCTCAAAATAAATAAATAAACATTAAAAATAAATAAACAAACAGATACCAGCACATACATAAGCCCCTCCAGGTTAGTGATTCTCAGCATGTGGTCCTCAGACCATGAGCATGAGCATGTCCTTGGGAATGCAAGTTCTTGGGCTCCACCCCAAAGCTACCACACCAGAACCTCTGGAGTTAGGCTCCAGGAATCTCTATGAAGCCCTCCAATGGATTCTGATGATTTTATACTTTGAAAATATCTTCCCCAGAAAAGCCAAGCATTGACTTGGGGGTGGGATTCTTGCAATGCAAAACCTAAGTCGCCTCTGATTTCACTAGGGTACAAATGAAAAGGACCAATATGGAGACTGATTTCCTCTCAGGGTGAGCCAGCAGCGGGTTGCATTCTATCTGGGCTGGGAAATACAGTCACAGAGGAATCTGGTATGTTTGGTCCTCTAAGCAGATCCAACCGGAAAAGCCAAGTCTGGCCAACCCACGGCAATCTTTACACATGCCCTACACTAGATAAGAAAACTTAGCCTCTGCATCTAGCAGAGGGGGTATGCAAGTCTTGCTTCTGCATTGTTGATAAGACTTGCCTTACTTGCAAGACAGTATATTGTCACTGGGGTTTTGACCTTAGATAATAAGAGAGAGCATGAGTACACGAGATAGTAGAATCTTAGAGTCAGGAGGCTTCTTAAAAGCCATGTAATCCTTTTTGCCAGGCAGTATAGTGGTTATTTACAACATTCTGAATAATAATCATGATGATGATGATGATGACGATGATGATGATGATGATAGCCAAGTACAATATCTTTTATAATTTAGTACCTCTTTATAATTTAGTGTATGTTAATTTAATGTAGTTTTTAAACAACTTGTATATTAGGGAATGTGGGTATCATCGTCGTCGTGAGGAAACTGAAGCCCGGAGAGGCTGAGTGACTTTTCCAGGGTCCCCTAATTAAATGGGAGACTTTGGACTGAAGTTCACATTTCCCATCCTCTTTGCATTACATTCCCATAGGATCAAGCAATTAGATTAAACTGGAAGAATTGTATGAATATGAGGTTTTCTTTGTAAAACTTCTTGCAAGCCCAGGAGTGGATATGCCTTTTCAATACTCTTTACGCTGTCAGAGACCTTGGCATCGCTAGCTGTGCCTCCTTGCACCTGTGCCCTTGGCAGCCACTTCCCTTCATTGCATGTTCTACACATCGTTCTCCAGGCAGACAGCAGGGCGATCTCTCAGGCTTTTAAGAGGTCAGTTAGAATAGAAATGTCTTTGGGACTCTTGATTAAATTAGAAATGATGGGTTCTCATAGAGCTAAATCCTTCACCCTGTGCATACAGAAATGAATGTCTTGAGTTCTCTCCAGTAGTGGTAATGAATATACACCACCAACGTAGGCTACCTATTCCAATTCTCCTGTAACTAGTGAGATATACCTAGGAGGTGATCAGGGGAGCCCACTGCAGCTCTGGAGCGGACTGTGATCCAAGCACCTCCTCGCCTTTGTCCTTCTATCTCTAAAAGGTTGAGTGGGAGGGATGGAGAGGATAAAGAGCTGAGATTAGCAAATTGCCTATTACTCCTGGGGGATTAGAAATGAAGGGGTTAGGGGATCCCTGAAAGCAGAGCTGACTTTCAGGGAATTTGGCGGTGTACTATGCTGAAAGCATTACCAGTGTCGTTTTTATTTTTTAACTTTCTTGGATCTCCCCGAAACCAACTCCAGGGTGCCATACCCCAGTTTAAAAACATCGTGCTCATGAAAGCCTGCCCCAGACATCTGGGTACGGCTGTCAGGTAAAGCCTTTCCAGTCACAGCCTGCTGCACATGCAGGCAACTTTTGCATGGTAACTCCTACCACCACTCATGACAACAAAATCATTTGCCCAAGAGCAGGCAGTGCATGAAATGAGAGAGCCAGGACCCCCCCCCCCCCCCATCGTCCATTCTACAAGGTCCCTCAGGAAAGCCTAGAGTGTCTGTTTTCTGGAAGTACAGTTTATTGTGTTGTTTGAAAATGTTACTCTGAGCAACAGATGTTATTTTTGGAGCCCCGGCAACTTTATTTTAGTGAAAAAAAAAAAATCCTTGGCAGAAGTTAAAAGATTGTTGGCTAGCAGTAGTAGTTGGTATATGGGGTTCCAATCTAGTCTCCTCTGTTGTACCGTAACGGTTTACATACAGAGCCAGAAGTCAGTAATTTGCAGTCTTTGAGTGGCTGCTGTCTTGCTATGACTAATGCCACCAAGACTCAGCGGGGAAGCCAGGAGACTTCCTTTCACCTTGAGCTTTGAAGTGCCGTAGGGAGAGGAAAAATGGTCAAGTGGCTGACCGTGTCCTCAGAATCCATTGGGGTTTCAGTACACTTTGTTCCTCACTTTCATTTAGCTCAGAGTCTGCTCTGGAGGATCAGTGTGAAGCCTTGAAGAAAGAGCACAATCCTTAGTGCCAAGAGGATTATTTACAATTTGCTCTTACATTTAAATTTTTGGGGTGGCACTCTGGCTTAACGAAGAGAGCTCTTCAGGGGGAAACTTCAATAACATTCTTTTGGATTCTCTCCAGGGACTAAGGGTCAAGCTTCTAAAGCAAATTTAGTTTTATTTCTATCTTATGCTCATGCACCTATTGACTGGTTTGTGCTAATTAACATCTTTCATGGGGGCAAATTAATGAAGGAAAGAAGGAAAACTCAATTTTAGTGTTTAGTGGAAACCAGCGGATATCTGAGTGCAGGGAACTAAGCAGTGATTCCGTTGTCCCCAAGGCTGACAGCCTTCAGACGAAGAAGGTAGGCGCTGTTGACCGTATCAAGGAGGTCCAATCTGGTGGGTGGGGAAACCGAGTCTGGGACACTCACTGGTGGCCATGAAGGACATCCCATTGATGGCTGCACAGAGGTGCCAGGTGACAAGTTCATCTTGGGTCAGTATTCTGGTCCAAATTTGAGAGTTCAGGCTTGCTCATGTCTCTTGGAAGAGGGAATTCATGAGAGCTACTTTGACTGTTAGGGTCTTAGAAAAATGTAGCAGGTTCAGAATAGACTCTTGTGGTGAATTGGAGCTGAACTTTATGATGGTCCAAACACTTTAAAGCTTGGCAAATAGTTGGTAAATTTAAAGCTTACTTCAGAAGCACTAGAGGGGAGAATGGACAAGTCCAGACCCCACAGTAACCAAGGTCCTAATGGAAAACTGGCTTCAGTCAGGACTGGCTCAGAGATCAATGGAACAGCATCTGCTGGGGTCAGACTATGTTAAATGTGCTGTGTTCTGGGCAACTACCTGGGTAATTTTGGATTTATTTCTGCCCTTTTCTGTTTCAAATTCAAATTTCAAATTCAAATCCTTTTCTGTTTTGAATTCCAGTCCTTCTCTGTTTCAAATGGAATTACATTTTCTAGGTCCTTTGTCCTTTGCTTTACTAGTATTTTTGGCCAATGAGAGGTAGTGGCAGAAGATTGAAGGGTAGGAAAGAGGAAAACCACACTATTTCTCCCTCTTTCTCTCTCTGCTTCTTTTTATGTCTCCTGTGGTAGCTACATTTCCTCTAGAGTTCTAATTACCCCAAAAGAAGTCCCTCCATCCATGATCCCATCTCCCAAAGGCAGTCTCCACTGACTCTGGCTCCTTTTGGAAGGTTCCAGATGGTAGGCTCTGGTTACCCCTTTCCTCCCATTGTCCTTTCAGCTCTAGTTGGCGTTATAGCTTTCTGCTGTTGTGTCTTCATTTCCTAACTGGATTTCCAGTTCTTCCATCATTTTGAATAACAATTTCCCTCTATTAAATGCCTTCTATTTGAAAGACCTAGAGTGATATTATATTTTCCTTGCTAGACCCTATGATATTCTCCCACGGAGCAGATCTGAAATTGCATCAGAGACCATCTGACTATTAAATTACTTCCTTTCCCTATTCCAGATTTATGTCCTATTCTTTGCTGACAACAGTTCTTCTTTCTAGCTTTGTTCTTCACATCCATGTTGAATTGTAGTTCTTTTGGGTCATCCGTCCTTTTTGTGTCAAATCAGTATATCCATTTAAAAAATCAACTGGCACCATCTGAAATACAATCTAGGAAAACTGGCCGGCCCTACGAGTCACAAAATGAAATTATAAATGTTAATCCTCATCCCTCATTCCCTTTAGCCTGAGTCATCGACTTTTCCTATTATGCTATTTCTTTCTCGTTTTTGAATATTGGGCCACCTGGCAGGGGCGATGTCGGCTCAGGTTTGTGTAGTGCTTCCGGCATTGTTGGCTCAGAGCAAAGGGAAAGTGCTCACAGTCTCCACCCACATCTGTCATTTTTCAAACAGAAGGCAGAAATGCCGTGTCACTGTGAAACTAGGGATCCTCTCAGTATTTGCTTCAGCAAAGTTTGTCAAAATTCTTAGCAAAACTTTAGGCTTACCTGAATGTTTCTCCTTAGAGCTACTGATAATGGTAAGAGTTTAAATTGTTCAGACTATAAATGTATATTATAGGATTTCAAGGCCTAGCACTATATTGTAAAGAGGCCTGTGCCAGTAGGTAGCTATGTGACCAGAAGCAAGACTTTTCTTTACAGGTCTCTTCACATTTGCTAAGTTAGGGATTTTGGCTAGATAATCTCTAAGAGTCCAGAAAAATAGTTTTAACTGTACAGTAAATTCAGTTGTAGGTTTTTTTTTTTTTCATATTCCTCATACTTTATTTTTCCTCCTTGAGAACAAGATCTTTTCGTGCATAGAAAGCAAAACCTTTCGGTTCCATTGTGTGATGGTTAGCACTCTGAACTCTGAACGAAAACCTGTCTTTGCTTCCTTTTCCCACTCTGATACTCCATACACATTAGCCCCTAACACTTTGATGTGTGAACCATGCCTAATTATCCCTTTGCCCGGGAAACAGTGCTTTGGCAGTTGGCTTTTAAAGTGGAAGAAAAGACTAATGGGGCCTTGGAGTCTGTGTTTTCACACTTCTTAGCTGGAGGATTAAATTGGTGTGTTGGAAGACTAGATCTCCTGATTTTTTCCCTTATTCTGATTGCCCCCCCCCCCATGCCTTCTCCTAGTGACAGTGTCCTGTCTGGGCTGTGTGCGCCCCCAGGTCCACTTGGTGCATGACCAGAGTGGGCAGTCATTTCCATGATGACATTAGAACTCCTCTGCCTCCAAACATTTCTCTTCCTGTCCCTACCATTGTCCTATGTAAGGACCTTGAAAGCTTCATAAGAGACTCATTTTGATGAAGGCAGTGTCTCATCTTTCATATTGTAGCTCAGATAACACTTCCTCAGGAAAGTCTTTCATTTCTAGTACGGGTTAGAGAATATTTCTATAGTGGTCTCTAATTTCCTTACCAGGAGTGCAGATACTGAAGACAGTCTGGGCTTAAATTCTGCCTCTGCCAGGTAGCTACTGTGTGAAAGTTATTTAAGCTTCTCAAGACCTACTTTTAAAAATTGTGAAATGGTAATAACAGCATATGTATGGAGATATATATACATACGTGTTTTGGGGGGAGATTTTTCATGTAAACAGAACAGTGCCTATAATTAGTAAGTGCTTAACAATATGGTTTGTTGTTATTATTATGTTGTTATTGGCATTGCTGATTAATTATTTTTCTTTTTTTAAGTTTATTTATTTATTTTGAAAGAGACAGAGAGAGACAGAGAGAGCAAGCAGGGGAGGGGCAAAGAGAGAGGGGGGCAGAGAATCCAAAGGGAGCTCTGTGCTGACACACAGAAAGCCTGGCGTGGGACTAGATAGACCTCATGAACCATGAGATCATGACCTGAGCCAAAACCAAAAGTTAGACGCTTAATTCACTGAGCCACCCTGGTGCCCCTTAATTATTTTTCTCTACTACTGAGCTGTAATTGTATGAGAGAAAAGGCTGTTTCTCTTGTGCATAATCAGAGTCTACACTCCTAACATGGGGCCTGATACAGAATAGGTGCTTGAGAAATATCAAACAGATGAATCTCTAAAATCTCTTCCTAAAATGCATGTACTTCTAGGAGAATCAATGAGTACGTCAGCCATTCACACCAAGTGAAGAGAATCTGACTGATTCCTAAACAGGCAAAATATAAATGGGAAGAAGGGAGAGAGGATGTCCAGAGCACATAGAGGGCAGGTCTCTGCACTATACCAGGAACTCTCCATGACTAGCTTCCTCTGGAGAGAGGAGAGTATGTAAAGGGAAGATAAGTGGGCTCCAAGGAACACACTTTCATGGGCTCTGAGGTTTCCTTCAGGATGGTCCATACGTGGAAGTTTTGCTGTGTGATATGGTGACATACTTTATTTATGCCAGGTAAATATTCAGTGATGGCTCTGCTTATAAGACGCATAATTCCCTATAGCTCAATGTTTGTTGAGCATCCTGGGATTTTTCCAACTCAATTCTTAAATTTCCATTTCTACTATGCTCCCATCCATGTGATGGTGGGAAATCATCACTCAATGTATTGCCTTGGGACAAATTCAAATTCAAATGTCTTTGGACAAAGTGTGATCATAAGTAATATGACTCTTTGCCACATGCAAAGTATTCTGTTGTGCAGATTCTCTTTTGATGGTTATCATATCCTGTGGGATAGGTAAGGTAAGTATCATCATCCTTGTTTTAGAGATGATGAAATTGTGGTTAAAAGGTTGTATAATATATCTAAGGTCACACTCCAAATTCTGTATAGCTTCTGCTGTATTATTCTTTTACATTTCTTTTATGGACAGAGCCTTCACAAAAGTTTCCCAAAATTTAGGCTTCAAAAAGCCACATTTCAATGGCTTACATACATCTCTTGCATCTGCTTGGATCCTTGCCGGCTGCTTTCAAGCTCCCGAAGTGGCCTCGGCCAGACAGTGTTACTCTGCTGCCCAACAGGGTCATGGTGCTTTGTCCTCAGCTTCGGTGAAATCAACACAATCTAACACCACTGCTTTCAGTACTCTATCAAGAAAAGGATTTAAAACAAAAAGAAAATAAATGTGCTACTGTATGTACAGAACCCTACAAACAAACACTGCTCAACTACAAAGAAAGTATTATCATTATAATGAAACATGTTTGCTGTTTTATACAAAGAAAGCTCTGTCAAAGATGTGAAGTACCTGTGGTCATTTTTCTCTGTGTCCATTTCCCAACATTTAAGGAAATCTCTAATGTTCTCTTCATTCTTATACGAACAGTGGAGTATCACAATTTTCCTGCCTGTCTCAGGCCAAGATCCAAAGTCTTTCTTTTTTCATAAGCAGGAAGATAAACTTCGCTAGAATTCTTTGTTGTTTCTTTTTTTGGGAGAGGGGGGGTCTGATCTATTCTTATATCAATAGATTTAAAGAAATATCTGAAATCAATAACTAACATAAAGAAAACTGAGAATCTGAAAAGCTAAATATAATTTTAAAAAGAAGATATATAGATATAGATATAAGTATAGATAGAGATGGTGAAATCAGTCATTAATCATTATTCTCCTTCCTGGAAAAGTAAAATGAATCATCTTTATGTAAGAACTAAAGATATTTTTGTACCAGCAGGGCCACAAATTATGCAAAAGAGTGAAGTACTGTCATGGTTATGCTCAACAGATGATGGGGGCCTGTCAAAGGGCACAAGAACCAGTTGAAAGGGCTCACACTGGCCAAGTCTGAGACTAAATAAATATTGATAGTAATGGATTAAAACCCATTGAATAAAATAAGAATATATGAGCGCATGACAGTATAAACAGAAACTTACAACAGAATATCAACTAGTACCAGCAGAAATAATGGCAGATTTAGAAGACTACCATTTGGGCAGCATTCTAGTACTAATTGATTCAGGCAAGTCAGCAGTGGGTGCTGAACCTGATGGTTCAGGTCAAAGTTTGATGAGAATCCGAGTATTTACATAGTTTTGGGGTATCTTCCCCCAATTATTTATTAATTACAAATGGGAAAAGAGCCGTGGAGAAACCTGAAAATTGCCCTCTTAATGAAGTGAATCAAGGCAGGATCACCAATGATGAGACAGAGCAACAGCCTGTGTCTTCTGATGTGATTTACTGAGAAAGACACAGCAGCACGTCTGTGGATTTTCTGCCTCCACGTGTGTAAGCACAGTCTAACTCTGAGGAAATATTGGATCCAGTCGAGGGACATTTTAGTCTGTCCCTCTTTGAAAAATGTATACTCTTCAAGGTGCTTTGTGCTCTTCAAAAATGTCAAAGGCTTGGGGCACCTGGGTGGCTCAGTTGGTTAAGTGTCTGACTCTTGACTTTGGCTTGGGTCATGATCTCACAGTTTATGAGTTCGAGCCCTGTGTCGAGCTCTGCACTGAGTGCATGGAGCCTACTGGAGATTCTCTCTTTCCCTCTCTCTACCCCTCCACCGCTGGTGTGTGTACACGCGCTCCCTCTCTCAAAATAAATAAATAAACTTAAAACAAAAAACAAAACAAACAGAAAAAAACACAAATGTCAAAGGCTTGAAATGTATTTTTTTTTAAAGACCAAGGAAGGATTACAATTTAAAAGAGAGTAAAGATGGGGCCTGGGTGGCTCAGTCTGTTAAGCTACCGACTTTGACTCAGGTCATGATCTCTCGATTTGTGAGTTCAAGTCCTGTGATGAGCTCTGTCCTAGCTCAGAGCCTGAGCCTGCTTCAGATTCTGTGTCTCCCTTTCTCTCTGCCCCTCTCCTGTTCACAATCTGTCTCTCTTTCTCTCAAAAATGAACATTTAACAAAATTTTTTAAAAAATAAAACAGAGTAAAGATATGCAACAACTAAATGGAATGTTTGCTGTTGAATCAGACTCTAGACCAAGATAAAAATTATGACAGCATTATGGGGACAATTGAAGAAATTTGAATATGAACTGTGGATTAGATAATATTGTAGCAATGTTAAATTGTCTGATATTGATCATTGTATTGGCATATTACAAAATATCTTTATTATTAAGTATACATATTGACATATTTAGAGGTAAGAAATGCATATCTCCAATTTACTTTCTAATGGTATGGGAAAATGTAAATATATATATATTCTATATGTATCTATATATAGAGAAAGAGAGATCTACATATCTATATCTACCTACTTGGCTGTCTATCATCCATCTGGATATAGAGAGAAGAGAGTTAATGATAAAATAAATGGGGCAAAGGGGAAACAACGAGTGGATCTCAATAAAGGGTATATGCGAGCTATGTATTATATTTGCATAACTTTTTTCTAGGTTTGAAAACACGTTCTCAAAAAATGACAAAAAATATGGAAAAGCAAAATTCACTCATTGGCAGATGCAATCATCTCCATCTCATCAGGATAAGAAAAGAAAGCCCAGCTTCCTGAAATCAGCAGCCCACTCATTCCCTAGTTTGTGTGCTTTGGAGTTAGAGTTCTGTTTGGCTTTGTCTTAAATTTTTGTATCTTTAAGTGTAAGGTAAGAACCAAAAGGGGTAAAAAAGAGATGTTCAGGCCTACTATTTTAGGGACAGAATGCAGTTGATCAGTTCTAGTACCATATTTTCATGAACAGGAATATGGTTGTTTCGCAAGAAGGCAATAAATTACATTCTTCAAGTCAGCCCCAACGGGTGGGAATTTGTATGAAAAATTACTTGCTAGTTCTCAAGCTTCTTGCATGTCCCTCATGACATTTTGGCAAAGCAAAACTGGGGGTGGCTGGATTGTAAAATATTTCCCAAAATCAAAATATTTTAGAGCTGATACCAGACCTACACTCTTATAGGCTGACTACAAACAATTTTAGGCTATTCCGGTATATGCCTGGAGCATCTGCCTTATGTAATCTAAGTGGCTTCTTCCATTTCTTCCTGCCTTTTTAAACTGAGGAGACCTGGAGTCCAGAATGAAAAGCAGAGCCCACCCACTAAAGGCGAGATCTAGAGCAGGTCCCAGAAAAGAAGCTGAAAGGGAAGAGAGGTTGAGATGTTAGACAGATCTGTGGCCGGCCCTCATTTGCTCATTTCACAACAGGTATACTCTATGACTTGATCTCATTTAGTCCCTTAATATTTTCTGAGATGGGCACTATTTTTACCTCCATTTGGCAGCTCAGATAACTAATATTTAGAGAAATAAAATGACTTTCCAGATGTGAGTGGCAGGGTTGAGGTTTGAAGGAACTTCTGAATAACTTCAGAATCTCACTAGGCTTTAAGTATCCTGTCCTATGAACTATATTGATCAACACCCTCTACTTTTTTTCCCGAAGGCTCGTAGCACAATGGGAACATCATCCCCTCTTGCTTAAATTGTTGCCTATCCTGGTTTAGAAAGAAAATACCAACAACTATTAGAGGTTTTCTGACCTTAGCAATTTCATTAACAAGCATCCCTTTGCAGGCCAACAGTATTTGGTCCTCACAGTGTTCCTTCATGGCACACTAAGTGACTTCTGAATCACCACAGAGGCAGAGATTAAATGAATGCTCCTTAAAAGTGGGTAATCATAATACAATTGCTTAAAAACTGATGTGGTATGGCCATTATTTGTGGTAAGCTTCTATATCCAGGTAGGTATGCCTCTACAGCAGAGTTTTTAACCTGAGGCCCAGACCCACCAAGCAGCCAGCAGATACATTTTAGAGGGTCTGTGAACTTGGGTGAGAATACATTTCATCTTAATATCCACTAACCTTTAAATTTTATGTAAGGGAAGTTTAGCACGGCCTTCCATTGTGAATGCTGATACACATCATGGTATTCTTAGCAGACATTGTCACCAACAGAAATCACAGATATTTTCAATCCTACCAATTGTTGCTGATGTTTCAAAATGTCATTGATAGTCACCATTGGTTTGAGATTATGGGGCGCCTGGCTGGCTCAGTCGGGGTAGAGTGTCCGACTCTTGATCTTGGGGTTGTAAATTTGAGCCCCACATTGAGCTTAGAGATGACTTAAAATCTTTAAAACAAATGGAGATTATGATAATTTTTAGGTAATCAAACTTGAGACTAGGTCTTATTTAGAATGTTAACAAAGAAGCATGTAATTGCTATATCACAAATTTGTTTTTAATAATATTTTTACAATAGTATGTCAGTATTTTTAAGTATTTTAATAGTGGTATCTCAACGTAGTTGGTGTTATTTGTAATTATAAGCCTTTATTATTTGTTATATTTATTTATATATTTTTAATGTTCATTTATTTGAGAGAAAGAGAGTAAAAGAGTACAAGTCGGGGAGGGACAGAGGGAGAGGGAGAGAGAGAATCCCAAGATTCGAGAGAAACTCACAAACCGTGAGATCCTGACCTGAGCCAAAATCAAGAGTCTGATGCCCCCACATATTGTTATTCTTCTGAACTGGTTTATCGTCTGTGCAAAAATGGTACATGGCAAGAATGGTTAAGAGGTCTGCTCTGTAGCACAAACCCCATCATAGCCTTAACGGGGAATAACATCTGGCTGCTTTCAGAGTCCCCTGGGGCGCTGCCGTGACCCCAGGAATGGAGAAATCTCTAAATGCCAGGCCAGATCATTGCTAGGTACTACCACGCACGTCCAACCCAGTGCTTCCCAGAGAGAAGAGAGAAAGCAACCCTCTCGCCTCTCTAACCCCAACAGCCTTCCAAGACCAGACTGCTGGGCAGTTTGCTCTCTTTCCTGCCCAGCCCCGCTGCTTGCTCTCTTTCTTGCTCCATTTTCATGAAAGCAGATCTGCTGGCAGCAACTCCAATGGCCTCCAGTGCTCTGGGGAGCTGGGCCTGTGTTAGCAGGCCATGGGGGTGGATGGGAGCCAAGACTTTTGTGATTCTCACCACCCTCATTTTCCTGTGAAAACACAGCCCAGAAGGACTATGCTGGAGGGTTGATGATCTTAGCAGGATACTTGCATTGCTGGAAACTCAAGTTGTCCTTTTATGTGTCATTTTCTCTCATTTCATTTTTTTTAATCCTTTATTTTCCAACAGGCGGATTTTGGTCACACCTACACAGGTGGCACCAAGTGTGTGCATATTTTCCTGGTAGTTACAATGCATCAGAGGCCCTTACTGGAAAATGAAAGATGAAAAAACTTAGTGGTGTTAGATTACTTTAGATAGTCTATTATTATGATTGCCTCTTTCCCCCCTTCACCTAGGTTTCCTTGTTTGGCCTTTTTTTTTTTTTTTTTTCCTTTTTTCCCCCCTGAATATCTCTTAGCTGGACTTCTCATCACAACTTGCCGTTTTATATGTATACTATTCAGTTTCTTTTCCGAGTCTCTTTGTGGAGCAAGGATCGAGCGAGTATGGCATCAGTTTTGAAATGCCTAAGCACGGGTAACTTATATTTCAAAAAACAAAAATGTGTGATACTATAATTTCAGCTAAATTAGCTTCTCTAAAGCTTTGCCATCAGCTCTCAGGACATACCCATTCTTAAGTTTAATATAATTTTAAAAATTGTAACAGTAAAATTCTGTTTGCATGAGAGTGTTTAAGTCATCATCTTTCCTAAGTAATACACAGAAGTAATGTTTATAAACCTGATTGTGAGCATGACTGAGACAAGTTTTAACCTACATTGATTTCCCTGTTGGGTAGGAGACCAATAACCTGCCATGTAAATAGAAGCACTAGAAGACTTGTTATGTTCCTTGGCCATTAGGATATCCATGGTAGCTTCTGGTTAATAAGTGTTTCTTTTTCTTTACATTCTGCTAAATTCTTTTTTTCTTTAATGTTTTATTTATTTCTAGGAGAGAGAGAGAGAGACAGCGTGAGCAGGGGAGGATCAGAGAGAGGGAGTCACAGACTGAAACAGGCTCCAGGCTCTGAGCTGGCAGTCAGCACAGAGCCCGACGCGGGGCTCGAACCCACTAACCGCGAGATCATGACCTAAGCGAAAGTCGGACGCTCAACCGACTAAGCCACCCCGGCGCCCCTCTGCTAAATTCTTATAAAACAGTCTACTCTAGCTATTGGCCAGATTTTCCTGAAAGAAAACAAAATATAATCAACCCTCCATTCTTTTCTGCTTATTGAGGCCACTGCTTCCTTTATGAGGAGCAATAATCAAAGTAGCATTTGTTTGGCTTCACCGTGCAGTATGTGAGTTTTTACAACAGATTTGCCCTCTAATTGTATCTTTCTGGCACATTTTAAAAGGAACCTGCCTTAGATGGGTGGCTACGTGAGATGGTTTACAACCAGATCAGGTGGTTGGCTCTGAAGGCAATCTGGACACAACTTCTGTACTCTGTTGATTGCCAGGAAGGCCCAGCAGCTACACGGCAAGCCACCAGACTGGGATTAGGAAAACATATCTGTATTTGTTTTCTGGGGCTACCATACCAAACGTCACAAACGGGGTGGCTCCAACAGAGTGGTGTCATTGGACTGCTCTGGAGGCTAGAGGTCTAAGATCAAGGTGTAAGCAGCACCTTGGTTGGTTGGTTCTTTCTGAGGCCATGAGGCAGCATCTGTTCTAGGCTTTTCTTCTGCTTCTGGTGGTCCCCAGCATTCCTTGGCTTTTGAATGGTGTCCTGTGTACTCACATCATCTTCCCTCTGTACGCATCTGATCCTGTATCCAAATTTCCTCTTCTTATAAGGAGACAGTCATATTGGATTAGGGCCCATCCTAATGACCTCATCTTAACGTGAGCATCTGCAAAGACCTTATCTCCAAATACGGTCACGTGCAAAGGCGCTGAGGGTCAGGACTTCAATATCAATATTAATTCAATATCAACTCAATCCATATCAGTATTTTATCTTGAAAAATCACCAGAGAGGGTCATTATAACTATTAATAAAATTTATGTGAATCATATCATTTGCCTTCAGTGAATTTATTTTTTCCAGATGTCTTATTTAGATGATGGAATGCCAAAAGTAATGTACCATGAATGGCTTTTTTTTTGGTATAAATTATAAATGCTATTCAATTATTCCTACATTTTCCGGAGACTGTGAGTCTCTGTTATTTCCTCATGGACCCTGTTGGCATTTTCCTGAATTTCATTGCTTTCTCTTCATTTATAAACACCAGACTCTCCCTCTTTTTTTTTGCTTGGTAACATGTCTGGGGTCCTGTTGTTTGGGAAACTTAGTTCACTTTCATTTATTTCAAACATTCAAAGTCTATATCACTGGCTCCTATTTCCCACTGTCCAGAAGAGTAACCTTCCCAGTGGTTGGCTGCATTCTCTCTCTCTCTTTTTTAAGTTTATTTCTTTATTTTGAGAGAGAGAAAGAGCGAGTGAGCTTGCACACAAGCAGGGGAAGGGCAGAGGGAGAGGGAGAGAGAGAATCTCACGCTTTCAGTGTGGAGCCCCACATGGGGCTCAAACTCACGAACCGTGAGATCATGACCTGAACCAAAATCAAGAGTCAGATTCTTAACCGACTGAGCCACCCAGGTGCCCCTGATTGTGTTCTATTAAAGTAGCAGACAACAGTAATCAAATCTAAGATTAAGCATCCATCATAACTTCCCCTATTCTTCCTTTCAAGAAAATATGAAGAAGCCTAGGGTGACACTTAGGCTCTGTGGAATGGCTGGAAAAATACTGACCCAGAAAATAGATGTGTAACAATCTTTTCCATTACTTAAGGGAAATTGTGGTATTATTTTTTTGTCTTAATCTCTGGGCTAAGTGTAAATATGTGACTCACCCAGACTACCTCATTCTTAGGCCATAAATATGAGGGGTGATGACTTATAAGGAGGTCATGTTGATGTGTAGTGAGTAAATGCTTGTCTGCACATACTAATTTAACAAGAAAGTAGCATTTTCCTACATAGTATGACAGAAGAAACAATTATTCAATAAAAGTAAAAAGTGGTGATATTTTTATTCTTTTAATGTTTTTATTTATTTTTGAGAGAGACAGAGCACAAGCAGAGGAGGGGCAGAGAAAGAGGGAGACACAGAATCAGAAAAGGCTGCAGGCTCTGAGCTGTCAGCAGAGCCCAATGCGGGGCTCGAACCTGTGAACCGTGAGATCATGACCTGAGCCAAAGTCGGATGCTTAACTGACCGAACCACCCAGGCACCGCAGTGATATTTTAAAAGAAAAGTTATTATGATAAAATAATCCTTTTTTTCCAAATAATAATAATGAAATTATATTAGGCTTTAATACTTAAAAACATGTATACTAGGTCATCTTCCAATAAAAAAAAATTCTGTTAAGTTTCAAATTCTACTTGAACATTAATTTTATTTAATTTTATTTATTTATGTTGAGAGAGAGAGATCATGAGCAGGGGGAACAGCAGAGAGAGATGGAGAGAGAGAATCACAAGCAGTTCTCTACACTGTTAGCAGCGTGGATCCTGATGTGGGCTCTGACTCACAAACCATGAGCTCATGACCTGAGCCAAAACCAAGAGTTGGACATTTAACCAACTGAGCCACCTAGACACCCCTAACTTATAATAAAATATAATTATTCCTAGCAAATTGCCATTCCTAGTCCATGGGAAACCACTGGGAAGTGTTCCAGCCATATTGGTTCCCTGAATCAATTGTTCAGGGAATGGTGGGTGGTGTCACGCCTCACGCTGCACTCCTCAGGGCACTGATGATATACGACCCACACAAGTGGGACAGTGCCACGTGTTTCCTGTTCTTAGGGCAAATCCCTACTACCTCCAGGATCAGGCAGGACAGGTTGAGGATCTGAGTTCCCAAGAGGTGGCTTGCTTCAGAGTCTACTCTGTTAGAGAAAAACCAAAGAAACCAGTAAACAGAACACAATCCACTATAGATAATAGCTTCAAAAAATAATGAAAAGCCTGCCGACTACAGTAAGAATGACAGATATCACTTCTCTAAAGCAGATGAATTGGTGCTTTTAAAAGTTTTCCAAATCAGCGTTCAGACAGCCCACAATAGTAAATAAAAGGCATTGGAGGCGCCTGGGTGGCTCAATCGGTTAAGTGTCTGACTCTTGATTTCTGCTCAGGTTATGATCATGGTTCCTGAGTTCGAGCCCAGAATCGGGCTCCACACTGCTGACAGTGCAGAGCCTGCCTGGGATTCTATCTCTTCTCTCTCTCTGAACCCCCCCCCCCAAATAAATGAACAAGTAAACAAATAAACAAACTTTTTAAAAAGGCATTAGTTTTTCTTAGCAGTGAAATTTCTACTTTTGTGACTTTGCTAATGCTGGTTTCTGCTTTCTTCTCTGCTTGTTCTAGTTACACAACCTCTGTGTCTTCCTCTAATGGCTTTCCCAAATGACTGTGGCCAATATTCTCATCACTGAGCACTAGTATTTAGCAGTGCAAAGCAAAATAGCCTAGATCGTCTGTGATTTATAGTCCCAGTTTGTTTCATGTGCCCCATAATTATCCCAGACGCTTTTTATTTATCTCCAACTTGCAGGCAAGGAGGTAGTCTTGTAGCTAATTTGTACCATCGTGGTGACAAGCTTGGTATTTAGCGCATATGAAATGCTCAGCATTTATTGTAAAATTTCATGTTTACAGTCAGATGCTTACAGCAGCGTAAGAGAGTCAACACACTAAGGGTAACCCATTGATCCCTTCATAAGGAGGAAAAACCTTACCTGATTTATGAAGGGAAAGCAAGCAGAATGAAAGTGGAATTCTGTTGACTTAATCACATTGGTTTTCTCTGCTTAGAACTGGGGAGGGGAGTGGGATGTTCAACTTTTCCCGAGGAAGTTCTGTACGTACATACTGGTAGCGGCCTCTAGTGGATGGTTAAAAGGCTCTTGCACCACTCAATTCCTGGACATTACATTTCACTGGAAGGATCTATTCCTTTTGCTACCACTTCGTCCTTTCTCCCCCATCTCAACATCAGTAGGGTTTTCTTTTCAGAGTAACTTGGGATGCTACAGTCTACCACAGATGTCACTGGTGTGTGCTTTGTGAGCAGTTTTTACGGTGAATTCTACTGAAATGAATATCAGTTTTTACCACTGCCCTTCAAAGTCATTCAGTTGCCAATGTGGGTGCAATTTCACTGTTGCGTGCAAGCCCTTGGCTTGGGTGTGTTTATGTAAACCGTTCAAAACTGTGGACTGTGTGTCTGGCAAGCTGCTTCCAAGAAACAAAGGAGAAATAAGCATGGTTTCCATTTAAAAGACATGTGGTTCTTATTGCCTTACAGAAATTGGTTTTTGTTTTCACTTCATTTTATTTTTCAAGTGAGTTTTCCACCGTGAAATAAAGTGTGTTCAGGGCAGAAAATAGTGAAAATACAGAGGGGAAAAAATCAGCCACAGTTCCACCAAAGCCAAGCCTGGCTTCAGATAGAGCCTACCGAGGTAGACTCCTTCCCTGGGGTATATCCTACGGGAGCGGGCCCTGACCGACTGAGGGCCAGCATGCCATTAACTTTCCACACAGCTGTTTTCTCAATTTACAAAGCGCAATGATAATATTGCATTTGTGTACTTTCATTTTCTGTCTCAAATTAGGTATGGCAATTGCATAATAATAATAGCAGCCATTTATTTAGCACAGGATTTCAAAGCCTAACCCTCGAGTTGCCATTTGCCTCCCGGAAAACAGCAATTTAGCTCACTCTCAGCTCTTTCCTATAACCTCCCACATCTCTCCCAGTATTTGTTTTTGTAGTACTAATAATTGCCATTTATTAGGACCTTATTACACAAGATAGTATACTGGTTGAGTATGTAGCCTGATTGGATTTTAATTCTGGCCTTTCCCCCTAATAGCTGTGTGATCTTGGATGAGTAATTTAAAGTCAGTGCTACAGCCTCTTCCTTTGTCCAATAAAGGCCCTACCCCTTGGGATTTTTAGGAGAAAATTAAGTCCCTAGAACACAACTGGGTACATAGGGAGTACTCTATAAATGTTGGCTGTTCTAATAAATATTTTATATGACATATTAGACATAATACCAAGTTCTTGCCATTTATTATGCCATTTAACCTTCATAACAATCTGTGAGTTAGATATTCTTACCCTTGTTTCGGATAAGAGGTGCAACTGAGAACTCATTGACTTGTCCAAGTCACCCTATAGGGCCTAAATCCCACCAAATCTGACTATTTACAAAGCCTGCACTCACCATATATTTTTGGAAGTGGCAGGTTAACTATTAGTTTGCTCCTTCAATTTTTATTGCTGTGTATGCTATGTATAGAAAAATGCACAGGTCATAAGTTTAAAGCCTGGCAAATGTTCACAAGTGGACAGGCCCAAGAAATCAGCCTCACGACTTTTCCAGACCCTCAAAAGTCACTTTGTGCCTGTGTGTAGTCACTAACGCCTCTGGCAGTAACCATTGAGCTCATGTCCAGCACATAGATGCTTTGCCTAGTTTGAACCCTGTATACAGCATATTAGACAGTCTAACCCTTTTTATGTCTTGTCTGACTTCCTTCATTTAGTTATTTGCTGACTTATTCCAGTCACTCATTCATCTTCATGACTATATAGCGTTCTGTTAAGTGTCCCATCACAATGTACACGTTCCACTCTGGGACATTTGGGAGATTTCCAACTTGGCACTATTATGAATATTGATGCAGTGATAATGCTTGCATATGACTTTGGGGGAACATATATATGCCTTTCCGTCGGATGAACACCTAGCTGGGTCATAGGGTCAGCATATTTTTGGCTTTAGAATTTTATTGCAGTATAATTTTCCAAAATAGTTATATCAATTTACACTCCAAGGAGAATTAACTTTTAACCAACATAACAGAATTAGAGGCCATTTTTAAAATTCTTTTTATTTATTTTTTATTTATTAAATAAATAAATTTATTTATTAAATAAGTTTATTTATTAAATAAATAAATTTATTTATTAATTAAATAAACTTATTTATTTAATAAATAAATTTATTAATTAATTAAGTTTATTTATTTATTATTTTTTATTATTGTGTTTTAAAACACAGTAGAACAAAAGACATAGTTTAAGTGATATTTGCATTAAAAAATGAAATCTGTTAATAATCAGTAGCTCTGGAAAAGCACTTGAGTTTAAATTTACTTACACAATAGAAATGACTCATTTGTAACAGTTAATCCTATAATATGACTGAGATATCAAGGGATCTAAATTTAAAAGGGTAACATTTAAGAGTGAGCAAGGATGTGGTATTTATGGCAAAGTAGTTCATGAACAGAATAGTCTGATTGCTTGTGTTCTTGCAAGTTTTTTATATGGCCATTATTATATAGTCATCCATAAACTGGGTCATAGAACAAGTTGTTCAAGATCAAAGATCTTGTCCTTACCAATTAGGGAAATTGTAAGTCTTAATAGTTTTCAGATTCTAAAGATTTATTTATTTTAGAGAGAGAGAGCACAAGCGAGGAAGGGGCAGGGAGAGAGGGAGATCAAAGATCTGAAGTGAGCTGTGAACTGACAGCAGCAAGCCCGATGCGGGGCTTGAACTCACAAACTGTGAGATCATGACCTGAGCAGAAGTCGGACACTCGACTGACCGGGCCACCCAGCCATCCCAATAGTTTTCAGATTCTTAGCAGCAAATCCATTTGCTCCAAAGAACTCTTATTCTGAAGTGCCAACTGTTGGCCAGAGGAGCTGCTATGGCAGAAGCAACAGTGAGAAACCTCAGATCTTCGCGCTCTGCATTCTACTCTCTGCTTCTAGCAGCTCCCAAAAACTTTCCCAGACCCAGGGAGCATGGCATAAGAATGAGAGCCCAGATCCTGGATAATAAAATGTACTCCTCTTCTGCCTCTTCATTCAGTTGGTAGCAACTCTCAAGAATAATGTCAGGAAGGAAGGATTCTAAGGACGTGGTGCGAACACAGACAAAAGTATGTCATGATCAATTAGTCATGTCTGTCACCGGCTCTGCAAGGGATAGTGAGCATCTGTAGGCTGGCTCCAGATAGCATTTACATATGTACACTCTTTCTTTTAAGTGTTTAATTTCCTGTTAACTCCAAATCCAGTGTAAGAGTGACTGTCATGTTGGCACAATCAAGCAGCTGATGAATTGTTCAGAATATGTAAGCAAAATGCTGACATAGGAATCATCTTGGTACATATATCTTTTTGCATTTGTCCAACACATCTTTTGAGATAAATTACTACAAATGGACTTCTGACCGTGGAGTTAAATCTCCACTCTTTTATAGAATGCACTCTGCCCTTCCAATATATGACACAGGTCCCATTCTGCCATGTATTATTGCCATTAGTGAACAACTGTCTTCCCATCAGAACGGCAGAGCCTGGAGGTAGAAGTTCTGTCTTTGGCTTCCGTGTTTCATCCCCACCCCGATGACACTGACAATGTTGTCTTTTTCCGTAGTAGATGTGGATACACATTTTTTGCTTTAAATATAAGGTTACGTTTTAATATATTTTTTAAAATGCTAAGAGTTAAGTATCAGAATTCACCTTGTATAAGGGAAGCCTGAGATGAAGTTATAAAAAAGAAAAGAACATTTTCTTAATTTTAGGAAGGAAGCAATAAACACAGCTCTGTTTTTCTCAGTCACTGTAAGGACAAATGAACAGTTAAAGGGCTGCTAATGAATTTAATGGAACCATGGCCCCAGTGATTGACGTTAGTGTGCAGACCAAAATACCAATGCTAAATGGGCACATTAATATTGGAACTGGAGTATAGGAGTATTAAAAAATCTCTACAAGCCTCTGGAACAGGTAGTTTTAATTAAAGAGTGACCTTCTCTAATTTACTTCATGTTCCCTCAGTGCCTTTGCCCTTGGCATCTATGGCTGATTCGTCAAATCATCTCACATAAAGCTTGTTCATTAATAATTTTTTTTAATGTTTTATTTATTTCTAGGAGAGAGAGAGAGAGAGACAGCGTGAGCAGGGGAGGGTCAGAGAGAGAGGGAGTCACAGAGTGAAACAGGCTCCAGGCTCTGAGCTGGCAGTCAGCACAGAGCCCGACGCGGGGCTCGAACCCACTAACCGCGAGATCATGACCTAAGCGAAAGTCGGACGCTTAACCGACTAAGCCACCCAGGCGCCCCGCTTGTTCATTAATAATTAATGTGCTTGGATTATTACAAAGTTTCTTGGGCTGATATGGATGGGAATCTTTTTCTAGTGTTTTTAAGTTTAAATCTCAGAGTACTCAGTCCCCATTCTCCCCAAAACAGAAGGCTAACTAAAGCAGACCATTCATGGCATTCTTCTTCCTTTGCTGTCTGTTTTTCCAGCCTTCTTTCCTTTCTTCTTTCCTTCCTTCCTTCCTTCCTTTCTTCTCTACATTCCTTATATACCTTTTCTAGTTTTATTCCAGTTAGCATTTCTAATGATCTTTTTGGCATCCCCGAAGTCCCCATGATGGCCTGTCTGCCTAACTTTCTTGGTGTCCTTTGACTTTGTTACCTACGACTCACTTGTAATTTATTTTGCATGCATCTATAGCCTTGTCTTCTGGAGAAGATCTCCATATGGCTTCCCCACCACCACCCCCCTCAGTTCACATTATCTTAGAATGTATTGCAGTCACTCCCTAGGTTGTGAATGTGCTTTCAACAGTTGCTGTGTTTTCCTGCATCTACCTAACCACACTATCTGTGGGTGGTGATCCCAGATCTGGACATTCCTCCATGTGATTCTGAGAAAATGGGGTGCACTTCACATATGTGTTTGATGTCTCCTGTGCCCAGATTACTATTATCTCTCAAGATTCACAGATGTGCTGTCTGATTCCTGAGATGGCATTGTTGATTCCATAGAATTGGTAAGATTAGCCCCAATTTATAAACATTTTCCCAAGTAGAAAACAATTCATTGGTCTCTCTTTTCTTGTTCAGCACCTTAAAGCATGAATTTCTCACAATCTGCTTTCTACTGCATTCAGATCTAATCTTCAGTGAATCATTCTGGGATAACATTTGGTTTGATGTTTAATGTTCCTAAATACTGAAGCACATTTTGATAGAGGTATCTGGGTCAGGGGGCATAATTTCAGTTACAGAGTCTATGTGTACGTGTATTTGTTTTTAAAGTTTTAGTTTCCCCCATCTTTTATAAGTACAAGAATATGCTAATTTATGCCCTCACAATTCTGAAAAATAAATATATCTGCATAACTACAGGTATAAAATGATTTCACTTTGGGGTGCTTGGGTGGCTCAGTTGGTTAAGCATCCAACTTCAGGTCAGGTCATGATCTTATAGTTCATGAGTTTGAGCCCTGTGTCAGGCTCTGTGCTGACAGCTCAGAGCCTAGAACCTGGTTCAGAGTCTGTGTCTCCCTCTCTCTCTCTGTCCCTCCCCCACTCACACTTGGTCTCTCTCAGAAATAACCTCTAAAATTTTTTTTAAAAAATAAAAATTATTCCACTTTTCCTCCATTTTCATTCAGATTACTTCAGCCTGAATTGACTAATGACCATTTCCCCAAATATCCATTGTATTTGGCTTGTGAAGACACAGTCTTAGTTAGAGAATGTTACAAAATGCTTTTTTGCTTAAAGCAAATTTTACAATAGAAATAATGTTCACTTTCAGACCCAGATTTTAATCTTTTTGATTTATAATATTAACTTAAGCTCACATAATTCTGTAAACTAAAGCCAGAGAGTTATTTTGGTTACCAGTATAATTATAACTTTCATCCACTGTTTACCAGGGAATAGTGAATTCGTTTTGTTAAAATGAGATCTGGCATGAACCTTATCCAGGCTGAACTGAAGCAAACATAGCTTTTTTTTTTTTTTTTTTTAGCTTTTACTAAATTACATTTACATGCTGGACACGATTAAAAGCTTTAGAATAGCAAGGAAAAGGCAAATTTGAGAGATGTAGATTTTTCTTTTAAGACTATATTAGACTAAAACCCAAATAAAAATAAAAGAACGCCGAAGAGGGGTTGTTAGTGTAATATTTCTAAGCTGGTTTGCTGAACCCAAATCTGCATGCTTTTGTACTGTTTGCCAATACAATGCAGAGGCCAAATCGCTAAAGGTAAACAGGATTTGGGAGGCTGCCTGCTCTGGGATTCAAGGATTAGCCTTTTTCCTGCCCTTGACTTGAGCTGCTGTCAGTCCAAATGGGTCCCATCCCCTGGGCCTCAGAGAAATTGCTTCAATTTACACATCCTGTGGTTCACGTGCAAATCAAGAGTAATGCTGTCAGTCAGAGAAAGACATGCCGTATGATTTCACTCATGTGTGGAATTTAGGACACAGAACAAATGAACAAACGGAAAAAAAAAAAAACAACCCAGACTTAAATAGAGAGAACAAATGGGGTTGGAGGGATGGGGAAAGGGAATAAAAGTATACTTATGACAGGCACTGAGTGATTGTTGAATCATTATGTTGGAGACCTGAAACTAATATAACACTGTATGTTGATTATGCTTGAATAAAAAAGGAGAGAAAGGGTACTATTGAACCTTACATAACGGTTCAATAGATAAAAACAGCCTGACCTTTCAAGGTGGTGGACCTAGATTTTATTTCCAATAAAGCAACATAACTAGTATATGTTATATTATACATTAAATATAAAAATATATAAAATACACATAATATTTATTACAATCCAAGGAGCCTGGTTCCTTGCAACATCTGGTGTCGCTTTCTTTACCCTTTATTTTGGAACATTTAAAGTTTATAAAACATGTTTCCATATACTATGGCATTTTACAATCACAACAGCCTTGCAAGGTATCTTTACTTGTCCTCAGTTTACAGGTAAGGGCACCAGAGCTCAGAAAGCATGATTACCGCGCTTGAAATCCTCAAGAAAGAACAGAGCTGGGGTTCATAGCCAGTTCTTACCATTCCAGGAACCTGGTTTTGTCCTTCCTTATGCCACAGCCTTACCCAAAGAGCTTGTAAACGCACTTTCTGTGTGATTATAGGCTCCTGTAGATGGTATAGATTTCTCTAAAACAACTTAATGTCAATCTTAACTCTTATTCTGCATTCTGACATGAATTTAAAATAGCCAATTTCATGTGAGTTTCATCTGAAACTTTAGGCTTTCCTTAGTGGATTTATAGTCCACTGTAGGGTTTTGCTGCCCTCCCCCGCTCCCTGGTGTGAGATATAAAACACACAAGCTTATATCAAGCATCGGAGGCTCTTTACCACTTGTCCCAGCAGGTGTCTGCTGGAGTTGATATTCATGCACAGCCATCCCTCTGTGTAGCCAAACCATGGATGAACTTGAGCACATTTGCCGTTGAAATTCCTTTGTTGGACTACAGGATATGCTCAGGCACATGGACTCTTGAACCCATTAGACGGGCCCTGGATCCTGTTTGGACAGTGGTTCTGAGAACCTGTTTGAAATCCACAAGGTTGTGCATCCCGTGAGGTGCCCCTGCTGTTCTTCCTTAGCCACGGGGGATTTGGTAAGGGCTCTGAGGGCCAGAACAGGCTGTGGAGAAGAGGTTCCCTCTGTTCTAAATCCACAAGGCTAACCAGAGATTCCTCTGCTCTTTTCTCCAACCCCACATTTCTGGCTCAGCCTAAGAGGGAAGGTATATAGGTTGATATCAAAATTTCACTTGCTTTTCTCTCTGTTTTTCCCCCTCTTCTTATTATAGAAACTGCATTTATCTCTGGCATCTGAGGACAAGGGTGTTTGGGAATTGTGGGTAGATAAGGTTCTGGCTAGAATCTAATTATTAATGCCAAAATCCTGGGTTCTGGATGCTCACATCCAGGAATAAGTATCTGGTTTCTCTTTGTATTCATGCTCTGGTTTACCTTTCCTTGGGTGAGTGGAGGTCAAGGTCTCATTTAAAGGGGGAAAGAGAATTGGGGAGAAAAAACCCAAGACATTTTCTGCTTAAAAAAAAAAAAAAAAAAGCCACACATGCGCGTAAGTAAATGCTTCACCACATTATCTCATTCCTCTCTTACAGCTTTCTGTCATTTCGTTCTGGTCTTGTCACTATAGCATTCCACATTTAAACTATATTTGGCATACTGCTAAATCACAGCTGAATATATCATTAAATTTGTGTGATTCACAATGTCATCTTCTAACAAAACGATGACTGACAAATGTTTAAAATGGGCACATCACTGCCAATGGTTATGTGATTCAGAACCATTTGATAATAGCCTCAAAGACTAGGTTTACTTCTCCATTTCCTCCTGTCTATATTCTCTTGAGCCCACTTGCGTGAAGCTGTCACTCACACCACTCCGTCACCAGTGATTTCACACAGCTAAATCCAATTCTCCATCCCTCTCTTACTTATTTGCAGCATTTGAAATGGCTCATCAATCCCTTCTACACACACACACACACACACACACAGAGAGAGAGAGAGAGAGAGAGAGAAAACCTGTGTATAGCTTCCAGGACTTTGAACTCTCCAAGGCTTCCTCCTACTTACCTTTCTAGTCACCTTCACTGGTTTTTACCTCATCGACGTCAGTGCTAAAAGAGGTACCCCAAATTCAGGGAGCTCCTATATCTCTACTGCCTTCAGGTGACTTCATCCAGCCTTGTGTCTTTAAATACCATCTTTATACTGACATATTTGCATCCCTAGGCTAGCTTTCTGCCCTCAGCTCCAGACTCTTCCATGCCACTGCCTCCTAATGTCCCCATTGCATGTCTAAAAGATACCACACACTTGCCATGTTTGAAATTGACTCCTGATCTTTCCTCTACCTGTATTCTTTCCGCATCTGAGCAAATGCCACTTTATCTTTCCAGTTTCTTAGTCAATAAACCTTGGAGTCATCCTCCACTCCTTTCCTCTCACACTCCTTGGGGGTTCAAAAGCAAATTTGATTTTCCTCACCACCCCCTCTACTCTTCCCCAGTCCTGCTGCCGTGATCTGGGACACCACAATGACCTCTTAATTGCTCTCTTTCTCCTTCCCTTGCCTGAGGCTTCATAGGGATCAAATCACATCCCTTCTTTCCTCATCACGGTCTGATGTTTCTCTGCCTCCAGTCCACATCTGTACCCTCACCTATATGACCCCACCACTGTTTACTTCACTTTCCTCCTTCCCTTCCGCTCTTCCCTTTGTTCTCTCTACTCCAGTCACAATGGCTGCCTCTTGTTACTTAAACATTCCATGCGCCTTTATTCCTCAGGGCCTTTACATTTGCTCTTTTTTCTGTCTGAAACATTTTCCTCCCAGATATTTAGATGGTTCATTGCATTACTCACTTCGGGTCTCTTCCAGGATAACATCTTACCAGTAAAGCCTTCCTTGATCACTCTGTTTAAAATAGTACACCATTGGGGCGCCTGGGTGGCTCAGTTGGTTGAGTATCCAACTTTGGCTCAGGTCATGATCTCACCATTTGTGGGTTCAAGCCCCATGTTGGGCTCTGAGCCTGCTTCAGATTCTGTACCTCTCTCGCTCTCTGACCCTCCCTGCTCACTCTGTCTCTCTCTCAAAAATAAATAAACATTAAAATAATTTTTTAAAATAGTACACATTCCAGCTCCTCCCCTCTCCTTTTCTCTGATTTACTTTTCTGTATAGCCTCTCACCATTTGAAACACTAGTTATTTACTTGTCTTTTTAAATTTGATATCTGCCTTCCTGTACTGGAATCTAAGGACCATAAATCTTGTGAGATGAGACTATGCTCTGTTTACATCTCTAGATCCTAAAGGAACTTGGCACATTGTAGTTGCTCAAATATTGAATGGATTGATGAACAAACAACCTTGGGCCAGTACTGTTACTCAGCAACCAGCTCCGTGACAACACATGATAGTTATTACTAAAAATATGCTGCACGGATGAATGAAATGGGTTAAACCTATGAGAATTTGTCTTGAACTCTGAAACTCACAGAAAAAAAATGTACCCTTAATTTATCTTTTCTATAGTTTTTGTCTTTGTTCTAAGATTTTCTGTGGAGGGAACCATTGATTATTGTTGAATTATCTTTTACTGAGCTTAAGTACAAGCTTGGTAACATATAGTGGATAAATGCCTTTGTTAACAGCTACTAACATGACCTACCACGTTAATATACTTAATATACTATTCCGACCATTAGTCCCCAGCAGACCTTTAGAAAGCATGTACTAAAGAAGATCACTGAACCAAATCCCTGGGATTTGAAATTTGGGTTCTATGAGGTCACTCTATTCCTCATCCAAATGTATTCCCTGCTATGGTGCAGATTGCTTTTCTACCTCCACTATGAAAAATGGGTTTGGAACAGCTAGAAGAGAGTTGGTTAAGTTGCGTGCTTCTGCCAATATATTCATCAAATTTGGGCCAATTATTTCAAAATGAAAACATAACAGATGATAATATAGTTTTAGAAAGTGTATATAAAGACATGCCAGTGAGTTTTTTAGATGGCTTAACTTATCTAATTAGAAGAGCTAGTATTACATTGTTTATTCCTTTTCTCCCACCCAAAATATTCTCCTAGGACCCAAAATATTATTATTATCCAGAGAAACTGCTAGAAAAATCAAAACGAAAAAAAGGCTAATTGATAAATCACCACCAAATAATCCATAATTGACACTTAAGTCACACCATGTGAACCTTATCAACCGTATGTTCATCTTAGGATCATGTATATAATAAATAAATGAACATGACAAAGATTTGGTGAGCTTTTAAGATGAATTTATTACGGAACAAAGGGAACAAAACAGATAAAGGATTAAGTGAAATCTTTTCATAAAATACTCTAGTAAGTGACATAGAACTTTGTTCCATGTCCATAATTTTCTAGCTGTTACAATTTAGTCTTTCCTGACAATTTACTCTTAGAGAAATTGTTAGCAAGAGAATATGTTTGTGTCATTTGTGTTGAAAAGAAAATGAGATTAGGAAAGTGAATCTGGACTATAACTTTTCAATTTGAATAAATCAATGAATCTGGGATTATTAAGGTTAAAATATAACACATGTAAGGTTATGAGTCTATGAAAAAATGTGAACACACTTTATTAATAGAGGATAATCAACAGGAGGATTTTATATATATATATATAAAATACAGACCAACTAGATATTCTTGTACAATATGTAAAGTTAGGTAATATGAGCAATTTGGGAAAGTTAGAAATAAACTAAGTAAGACTAATAGTAGAATATTAAATATTATCAACTGAGTTCTGTTTCCAGCCATACAGTGTTGATGTAGATCAGTGAAATTCGTCTTTACATTGCACACTTAAAAATACGTGAATAATGTTGGGGCGCCTGGGTGGCTTAGTCGGTTAAGCGTCCGACTTTCGCTTAGGTCATGATCTCGCGGTTCGTGGGTTCGGGCCCCGCGTCGGGCTCTGTGCTGACTGCCAGCTTAGAGCCTGGAGCCTGTTTCAGAGTCTGTATCTCCCTCTCTCTCTGACCCTCCCCTGCTCACGCTGTCTCTCTCTCTTCTAGAAATAAATAAAAATATTTAAAAAAAAATATGTGAATAATGCATTATTTAAAAATGCTAGAATAAAGATAACTTATGGCTGAGCTGGAGAAGAGTGAGAGAATATTATAGAGGCAGAAAATAACAACAGAGTGAAGAAGCTGCGAAACCTACTTATCATGTAAAAAAGTTGGACAACCTTTCAATTTCAACCCTGAAACATAAAGTGCTTCTAAATCATCACTTCTATCCTTACAACAAGAAAAGAGCTGAACAAACAAAATCAATCGCTTTTCTTGGAACAGTCAAAAAAATGAAGTTGCTGGGCAATCTACCATATCCTGAAATCTGGAGAGGAGCAAATATTGAAAATCATAGCCAACATTAGCTTACCTGGACAGAAACTAATGGAACTGTGAACTGTTCTCTGTGGACTGTAGACAACATGTAAGAATAGATGGGTAATGTAAGCAGAAAGATAGAAACTTTATGAAAGAATCAGGAGGTTATGCTGGAAAGGAAAAACTATGTAAAAGAAATGAAGAATGCCTTTGATGGACTCATCAGTAGGCTGGACGCAGCTGAGGAAAGAGTCAGTAAGCTTTAACATATGTCAATAGAAATGTCCCAAGCTGAAATGTGAAAGGAAAAATACAGATTATGTAAGAACCATAGGACAATCCCCAAAAAGTATAAAATGCACACTGTTGGTATTCTATAAGGAAAATAAAGAGAATGAAGCAGAAGACATATTTGAGATAATAATGACTAAAAATATTCTAAAACTAGTAATAGACACCAGAACTATAGTTCCAAAAGTCTCAGAGAACACCAAGAAGGGCGAATGCCAAAAAATCTACATGACAGCATATCATACTCAAACTGCAAAAAAACAACAACACCAAAAAAAACCAAAGACAAAGAAGATATCTTGAAAGAAACTGGAATGGGGTGGGGTCATCTTACCTATAGAGGAGTAAATGTAAGAATTATACAGTTGACTTTTCATCAGGAATCAGGTAAGAAGAGAGTATAGTGAAATGTTGAAAGAAAAAAGCCCCACCAACCTATAATTTTATATTAGAAAGGATATAAGATAGGAAGTATTCTTTTTAAGTGAAGATGTAAATTTTTCTCAAACAAGAACTGGCAGCATTCATCACTAGCAGAGCTATTGTACAAGAAATGTACACAGAAGTTCTTCGTGAAGAAGAAAATGATATAGGTCAGAAGCTCAGGTTTACATAAAAAAAGATAAGTATTGTAGAAAGAATAAATGCAGAGAAAATTAAATCTTGTGTGTTTTTTATTCTTAATTGATGCAATAGATAACTATTGTTCAAAGTAATAGTGGTAATAATGTACTGAATAATTATAACATATGGGTAAATAAAATGAATGACAGTGATGCTATAAGAGATGAAAAAGAGGTATTGGGAATATCCTGTTATAAAGAAACTTGCGTTACCCATGAAGCAGTATAATTTTATTTTGTTTTGTTTTATTTATTTTATTTAGAGAGAGTGCACATGTGCATGCAAGCAGGGGAGGGGTAGAAGGAGAGGGAGAGAGAGAATCTTAAGCAGGCTCAATACTCAGTGCAGAGCCTGATGTAGTCGTTGATGACAGTGAGATCATGGCCTGAACACAAATCAAGAGTCAGAACAGCAATCAAATTGGCTTAACTGACTGAGACACCCAGACACCCCAGTATAGTATTATTTTAATACTGGGTTTGTAAACTTATATTGCAAAATAAAAAACGATCACTAAAATTTTCTTTAAAAAGGAGAAATTGATATGCTAAGATAGAAGCAAAAATGGAATCCTATAAAAATGCTCAGTCAAAGCCAGAGAAACCAGAGGAAGAGGGAAGAAGAAGAAAAAAAACAATAATTGCAACAGATAGAAAATGATTAGAAACATGGTAGACATTAATTCAACTATATAAATAGTCACTTTAAATGTGAATGATCTCCATACACCAGTTAAAAGAGATTGTCAGAGTGGATAAGAAAACAAAAACAATTAGATGCTGTCTGCCAAAAAATTATATACCACAACCAAGTGGAATTTAGCCCAAGTATGCAAGGCTAGTCCAACATTCAAAATTAACATCAGTTAATGTATTCATCCCATTATATGAAAAGGTAAGAGAAAAAAATGACATGATCATAATAATGGATGCAAAAAAAAAGGCATTTGACAAAAGCTAACACCCATGTATGATGAAAACTCTTGGCCAACCAGGAATAGAGAGGAACTTTCTCAACTTGATAAGGAACAGTTGAAAAACCAATAGCTAACATTATAACTAATAATGAGAAAGTAGAAATTTCTCCACTAAAATCAGGAACAAGGATGGGATGACCCTTTTACCACACATTTTCACCATGTGGATATAGAAAAACTAATCCTAAAGTTTATGTGGAGGTGCAAAAGACCCAGAATAGCCAAGACAATGTTGAAAGAGAAGAACAAAACGGGAAGACTGACAGTACCGGACTTCAAAATTTACTATCAGCCACAGTGACCAAGACAGTGTGGTATTGGCAAAAGAACAGACACATAGATCTATGGAACAGAATAGAGACTCCAAAAATAGACTGACACAAATAATGTCACTGTCTTATTTTTTTAATGTTTTATTTATTTTTGAGAGAGAGAGAGAGAGAGACAGCATGAGCAGGGGAGGGCCAGAGAGAGAAGGAGTCACAGAATCCAAAGACAGGCTCCAGGCTCTGAGCTGTCAGCACAGAGCCCGATGTGGGGTGCAAACCCATGAACCATAAGATCATGACCTGAGCCGAAGTCGGACGCTTAAACCCAGGCACCCCAATGTCAACTATCTTTGACAAAGGACCAAAGGCCATACAATGAACCAAAGACAGTCTTTTCAACAAATGGTGCCGGAACATACAGATGTCCACGTGCAAAACATTGTATCTTGATACAGACCTTATACTCTTCACAGAAATTAAGTCAAAATGCATCATAGACCTAAATACAAAATACAAAACTATAAAACTCCTAGAAGATAACTCAGGAGAAAGCCTAGGTGACCTTGGATAAGGCAGTGACTTTTTAGGTACAACCACCAAAGTCATGATCCATAGGAGAAATAACTGATAAACCAAACTTCTTCCAAATCAAAAACTTCTGCTCTGAGAGAGACACTCTCAAGGGAATGAAAAGCCAAGCCACAGGCTGGGAGAAAAATATTTTCAAAAGAAATTTTGATGAAGGACAATTATCCAGAATAGACATAGAACTTTTAAAAGTAAAAAATAAGAAAAAAAAAACCCAATTTAAACAAATGGATGCAAGATCTGAATACACACCTCACCAGAGGAGATATACAGATGCCAAATGAGGATATAAAAAGAGGTTACACATCGTATGTCATTACATAATTGGAAATGGGGTGTCTGAGTGGCTCAGTCAGCTGGGCATGTGTCTTCAGCCCAGGTCGTGGTCTCGCGGTCTGTGAGTTCGAGCCCCGCGTCGGGCTCTGTGCCGACAGCTCAGAGCCTGGAGCCTGATTCAGATTCTGTGTCTCCCCCTTTCTCTGCTCTGCCCCTGCTCTCTCACTCTCTTGCTCTCTCGCTCTCTCGAAAGTAAAATAAACATTAAAAGAAAATAAAAGAAAGTGAAAATAGCATTAAGATACCACTAAACACCTATTAGAATAGACAAAATCAAACACCGACAACGCCAAGTGCTGATGAGGATGTGGAGCAACAGGAGCTCTCATTCATTGCTGGTGGAAACGTAAGATTGTACAGATGCTTCACAAGACAGTGTGATAGATTTTACAAAACTAAACATACCCTTAGAATTTAATCCATCAATTACACTCCTTGGTATTTACCCATATGAGTTGAAAACTTATGTCCATACAAAAACCTGCACATGGATGTTTATGGCTACTTTACTCACAATTGCCAAAACTTGGAAGCAACTAACGTGTCTTTGAATAACTCAGTGGGTAATAAACTGTGCTACGTCCAGACAACGGAATAATATTCAGTACTAAAAAGAAAGGATATATAAAGCCATGAAAAGACATGGCAAAACATAAATGCATATTACTAAGCGAAAAATACCACCTGAGAAGGTTATATATTATATAATTCCAAGTATATAATATTCTGGAAAAAGGTAAAACTGTAAAGACAAGAAAAAGATTAGTGATTTCCAGGATTTAAGAAGGAGGAAGGGATATAGAGGCAGAACATCTAAAACTTCTCTAAAAAAATAGTCTATTTTTTTAATGGGCAAATGATCTGAATAGACACCTCACAGAAGAAGATATATGGATGGCAAAAAAAGAATCAAATGAAAACATCATCAATATCATCTATCATCAGAGAATTGCAACAAACAACCAAATCAACAACAACCAGATAATAACGCAAACCTATTAGAATAGCAAAAATTTAAAAAATCAAAACAAAATTGACAATACTAAATACTGACAAAAAATAGAGAGCAACAGAAACTGTCATTCATTACTAGTGGGAATGCAGAATGGTACAACCACTTTGGAAAACAGTTTTGCAGTTTCTTATAAAGCTAAACATAATCTTATTATAATCCAGGAATTGTGCTCCTACATATTTACCCACCTATGTGATATTATATCTACATAAATACCTTCATGTGAATGTTTATAGCCAAAACATTATTGTTCCAAATTGGAAGCATCCAAAATGTTCTTCAGCTGGTGACTAGATAAACAAACTGTGGTATATCCATTCAACAGACTACTCAGCAACAGACAGAAATAAGCTCTTGAGCCAGGACATGACATAGAAGAACCGTAAATGCATATTGCTAAGTGGAAGAAGTCAGACGGAAAAGTCCACACTGTATAATTCCAATTATGACCTGGCGTACTGACTAGCGGATACGAGTGAAGGAGAAGCCATCTGGCGTCACGTTTTTTTTCTTTCTGTAGTACTGGATTTGTTCCCTTATCTGTCTTCCTGTCTCCAGTCTTGCCTACAACCCCCTTGTGGTACTGAATCAGCAGTGACCTTTATGAAACAAAAAGATGATCATGGCGTCTTTGTGTTTATAATACTTTGATGGCTTCTCATCATCTTAAGCCTAATTTGAAATTTCTTAGTTTGCCTTATTAGCTTTTCAGCATGTGAGTACTTTTCAAGCCCAGTCTCTCCCAATTCCTCTCACTTCCACTCTTAGTTTGGCCAGGCTCTAGTTCTCCATACATACTGTGATTTTTTAAGTTTTCTTTTTTTTTTTTTTGTTTTATGGGCTATAAAGATAGAAGTAGGATTGGTGTTTGTGCACAAATGGAGACATGTAGAGGTCAACCCTCTGGGCTAAAGTCATAGCAACAGCCTGTTAAATCTTTATGTGAAGCCAACAGAGTCTGAGACACAGGGCATACATGAGCAAAGTAATTTGTAAGCTCCCTGTTTCTTTACAAAAGAATGGGATTATATGTGCCATTCCTTTGCTTCTCTGGGATTCTTAGTCACTCAGAATCTCTTTTATGTCCCAATAAAGTCCAGCTGTTTTCCGTTCCAGTTTCTCATGTGCTCTTGTAAACAAATAGGCATAGAAAAAATGAAGACTTTAACACCATACGTATTTCCTCTTTCAGAAAAAAAGTAAAAGTTAAAAATACAAATTTTAGGGGCACCTAGGTGGCTCAGTCAGTTGAGCATCTAACTCTTGATTTCAGCTCAGGTCATGATTCCAGGGTTGTGGGATTGAGCCCCACATTGAGCATGAGCCAGCTTAAGATTTTCTCTCTCTCTCTCTCTCTCTCTCTCTCTGCCCTTTCTACTCTTGCATACATGTGCATTCTCTCTGTCCTTCTAAATTAAAAAAAGACAAATTTTATATCCAAATCTCTTTATATGTAAGTTCCTTGAAAATTTAGAAAAATACTCAATACAGTACATATAATTCTATGTAAATATAATGTTTTGATATAAAGTATTATTCATTTTTATCATAATAAAAACCAATAAATTATAAATTATTAAGTTAAAAACTCTAGTTTGGAAAGTTTAGTAATTCTTAAGCATCACTCATAATTACAATGAATAATAATTTTCAACTTACACAAAACTGGTTTGAATTCTTGGACACAGAATACATAGCTTTTGGTTTATTAACCCTCAAGATACAAGCAAAAAGACAAAGCCAAATCAGTTGAGTATATATTCCAAGTTTAGGTCCTCTTATTTCTATTTTCAGTTTAAATTCAGGAAGAGTGTATTGTTATTTAATCATACAAGTTAATTTTTTAATTTAAAACAATTTTTTGTTTTACATTCTTTATAAGCATTCCCTAACTTCTACCCCCTATCAAACATGTTAGGAATCAAAAGTCATGATTCCTCCATTTCCCCATTCTCATTTGTCATCCCAAAACCCAGTTGTCAGTATCAAATTAACTTTACCTTCCTAATTTTTAGGACTTGGGAGGCACTGAAGCCAGATTCCCAGGCTAGGTTTTTAGAGTCAAGTGTTTGCCTCATAATTCTTGAAGACTATACCATTTATCCTTAAGAAAGTCCTTGTGAAGGGAACTGACATTTATTCTATAACTCTTTCTCATTTGTCAGAATGCAGGACAGGTCAAAAATTTCAGGCTTAAACATAATAATTTAAAAGCAATTTCTAGACCCCCATCTGGAACTAATTTACTTCTCATTTTAACTTGCTGGGTTATAAAGCATTCATTTTTATATTGCGTTAATTTTAAATTTCCATTAAATTACTCAATTGTTATGTTTTTATGTGGCTTAAGGACTTTTTATGTCCAACGATTTTGACCTTCACAGGGAGTAGAGCAAAGGGGGCGGGGCGGGGGGGATGGGATGGAGGATGGACTGCTTCAGAAACTACAGCTGTATGAAGAAATTTTTGTCTCTTGGCTTAATCTGTTAACTGTTTTATAGTTTAGCTAGAAATTTTCAGGAGTTGAGGTGGGGGAGGACATAGGAAGCAAAAAAGGGATCATGAGATGAAGCTAAACATAGAGTTTTGTGCTAAGTCTTCTTTTCTTACTTTAAACTACCTATATGGGACATCTCAACCATGTCCACTACATTTACTAATCACTAGAAAGTGTCACTATGGCAATGATCCCTCCCTCCAGCTTCAGGAGTGTGGTGACAGTTTCCTATGCAGTAGCATCAAGCAGTGCCTGGGACGTGAGAGATATTTGACAATTTTATGTTACATGTATTGTAGATGGATGAAAGGATAGAGGATAGATGGACAGATGGACGGATGGATGGATGGACGGATGGATGGATGGATGGATGGATGGGTGGATGGGTGGATGGGTGGAACATCTCTATCTGGATGTTCTCATTAATGCTTCACGTTCAACATGTTTAAGCCTAACCTCACTTGCTCTTATGTCATTTCCTCATAATCTTCTGTCTCAAAGGATAATGCTACCCCAGACTTTTATTCCACATGGACTGACTTCTGTACCTCACTCTCTACAGCTCATCATGAACAATTTCTATAGGTAACCACTTCATATTGAGCCATCCCCCTACTCAGATTGCTGTGTGTTCATACTTCAGAGTGAAATCTAAGCTCCTCATGGTGACATATAAACACCTTCCTAGTCTGGTTTCTGAAAAAGTGCCCAGGTACCCTCCACATAGCTCCACCCTCACACCACTCAACCTACCCTGAGCCACATGTGACTCTTAACTAAACCAGGCTTTCCCATGAGAGAGGCCTTTGAGGATGATGCTCTTTGCTTGGAATCTTCTTCCTAAGAGCTCATTCAAGACCCAGCTCAAAATTTAGCTCTACTATGAAGTCATTTCTAATATCTTGCTTAGGGAATCCTCTTTGTCTTGCTTTCTTTGGTGGTTAGCACAGTGCTCAACAAATATTTATTGATTAAATGGATGTGTGTAGAGCCCATAGGGGAATAGGAAGAACAGAAAGATTTAAAGAGAGAGTCAAATGGAGAAGCACTTGAAAATTACTAAATTTTAGATATCAGTATTTCTGATCTGAATGCTGTATATATATCTTTGTTCTGAGACCCTCTCCTTAAGTCTGACATTCTAAATCACAGTTTGCTGGAGTTTATTAACATCTCCTTTCTAGTCCGGCTCCTCAGTTTCATTTTTAAAAAATTTTTTAAATGTCTGTCTGTCTGTTGGTTTGTTTTGAGAGACAGAACATGAGCAGGGGAGGGGCAGAGAGAGACAGAGATACAGAATCTGAGCTGTCAGCACAGAGCCCGACGCAGGGCTCAAACCCATGAACCGTGAGATCATGACCTGAGCCAAAATTGGACACTTAACCAACTGAGCCACCCAAGTGCCCCAAGTTCCTCAGTTTCAAAGCAAGCCTTCCCACTACAGGCCCTGAGATTCCCAAGTGGTGCATTCTTGGTCTCAGTTGTCACTGACAGTTGTTAAGTCAAAACTTCAAAAAGGTGTCCTGGCCCTCACCAGCCATGACCTACTAGACCAGGCCTCAGTGCCGAGATCTCCATAGTTCACTTTGGTTTTAGGCAAAATGGCCCATGTTTCTTGGAGGAGGTTAGAGTAGTCACAGAAAAGAGAGCACTGCTAAAAATAAGAACATGAACTTGGGTGTTGGTGCTTGAGGAAAGACCCAGGAATATGGTATGAAGGACCAGAAGTGTTGGACCCAGGAGGTGGAGAGAATAGAAAATTTGATTTAGAATCCGATTTGACAGGAAGATAATAGAGGTCTAGATGACGGAGCAAAGAAGGTGGAACTGAACTTGCTCTTGTATTTTAGGTAAGCCTCCTGGTTTTCTGTCTCTAAGATAGAACAGATGCAGTTATAGGATTGATGCTTTGCATATACTACCCTGATGTTGTCTGTTACATTTTCTTTTCCACAAAACACAAGTTTGGGGTTTTTTTCCTCTCTGAGGCACAAAAGTGAGTTGGACTCCCCTCTGTCTGGCTTTCCTTGTTTTACCCAGACATCATAACAGGACTTAAATTAGATAATATTCTACCCTGGGTCTTTTTTATTTTTCCGGAAAGATGCAAAGGCCCAAAATCTCAAGAATATCAACTGTATCTCATTTTCTTTGCCATTTTGTCTAAAATGGTTCCTGACATTCTGGTTTTTGTTGTTGAATTAATGACCTTGTTAATGACTGAGGAAACACTCACTTACCACATTCCATTTTATGTCTAGATCATTACATACATGTTTTCCTCATTTGCTGCATCCTTAAAGGCCTTCTAAAGAGAAAAATAAAACTCTTATTTATATAAGAGTTTCCTTCTTGAAATTCATATTCTCTCTCAGGGTTGCCATGGTTTCTGGTCATGGATTTCCCTCCACTAAGAATGAAGAAATCTAGTCATGAGCAAAAAAAAAAAATGTGCTTTTCAAAGCATGCCTCTTCATAAGAAGTATGCTCATCTGAGAAACACTATCAGCCATTCAGAATTATATCATATCCATAGAAATATTAAAATATAGTGGAATGTGTTGAATATTGGGGGAAAAACAGGAGTTTTAAAGTATACAAACCTGGGTTCAAACTCAGGTCTGTCACTTCACTGATTTGTAAAATAGACAAGTTTATTTACTTTTCAGTTCAGGTTTCTTACATGTCAATTAGGAGCACTCATTCCTTCTTTTAAGTGTTTTGAGAAATAAATAAGCTTGTAGTCAGTATTCAGTACAAACTTCCCTTCTGATATTCAGCATTCTAGAATTCCCATTCATGTTTTAATTTAAAACATAACTAAAGCCTAAAGATATTTTTGAAGAGTAAATACACTTTTAACCCAAGAGCTAATATTTTTAGTACGGTAAAACCTTAGATCACGAGTAACTTGTTTTGCCACTGTTCTACAAAACGAGCAAGCATTTCTAATAAATTTTAACTTGATGAAGGAGCGATGTCTTGAGTAGTACGTGACGCCAAACATCACATGATCACAACTGAGCCATGATTCTTCTCTCTTTCCCTGCGGGATTGTGGGTGATCATCTCCCATGCTCAGATGCCCAGTATCAGGCTCTGGTGTATGGCAGAAATCAGTGATTTTTCAGAATGTTGGAAAGTTCCTACAACTAGCACTAGTATATATATATATATACATATATATATATATATATATATTTTTTTTTTTGTCATTTCAAAGCATCTGTGGACAGTCCTTTGCTTTTCCATATAAGAATAACCTTAGGGGGCGCTTGGGTGGCTCAGTCGGCTAAGCGTCCGACTTCAGCTCAGGTCATGATCACACGGTTCGTGGGTTCAAGCCCCGCATCAGGCTCTGTGTTGACAACTAGCTCAGAGCCTGGAGTCTGCTTCTGATTCTGTGTCTCCCTCTCTCTCTACCCTCCCCTGCTCATGCTGCCTCTCTCTCTTTCTCTCTCTCTCTCTCTCTCAGAAATAAATAAAACATTAAAAAAAAAAAAAGAATAACCTTAAGAATGGTTCTCTCCATTCTAGGTCAGGCTGCCTGCAAATATAGACCCTTTCCTCTGCTGCCTTATTGCCAGTTACATTAAATACAGTATATGACAAACATTTATTAATACTGTACTGTAGTCAACACCTATTAGTAATAGTGAAAGTCCTACACAAGAACCCTCCCCTCTCTGGTCTCCCTCACACCAGGCACAAAGGTTTTCAAAGGTACATGTGGGTTCATTTGTTTACCTTTTTTATATATATTTTGCATTTTCTTTCTTGTTTTGTATTATAGTACAGTATTGTAATCATTTTTATATGAATATTTTTGGGTGGTGGAACAAATCCTCTGAGTTTCCACTATTTCTTATGGGGAAGTTTACTTTGATATGCAAGTGCTTTGGACTACAAGGATGTTTCTGGAACAACTTATGCTTGCAAACCAAGGTTTTACTGTATATGGATTCTTGGCCCCACAAATTTGGTGGCTCTTGCCCTTTTCAGTCCATCCAGATTGTAATGGACACCTGAACTAGACATTGGACCAGTGAGGTGGTGGTATATATTCAATGGAAGTTACTTCAAGGAACTTGTTTTTTAAATAATAAAGACACCCTACAGTACAGACCTAAGTACAATGGTAATATGGGAGCAAAATAATTTCTCCAAGTTTTAATTCTTTTCTCATTTATATCTCAAATATTTATTGAGCACATATCATGTATCAGGCAGTGTTCCAGCTACCAGAGATAAAGACGAATAAGGCTACAACCTCAGAATCTGTAAGACGTACAGGAATATAAATTCATATTTATAAGGTGTTGTACACTGCCTGACTTGTTCTATCGTTGTTCTATAACAGAGAAGAAGTAAATGACCATTTCTTTTTTTTTAAATATTTTTATTTATTTCTAGGAGAGAGAGAGACAGCGTGAGCAGGGGAGGGTCAGAAAGAGAGGGAGACACAGACTCCAAAATAGGCTCCAGGCTCTGAGCTGGCAGTCAGCACAGAGCCCGACTCGGGGCTCGAACCCACAAACCGCGAGATCATGACCTAAGCGAAAGTCAGACACTTAACTGACTAAGCCACTTTCATCTCATATAATAGTGATTAATGGTTGGGGAAGACCAGGGAAGACTTTAAAGGGGAGGTGCTCCTTCACTAGTTGCCACAGGTCGAGACGCAGTGAATAGTAACTATGAGTCTACCGCTTTCTAAATTCATCAGTCTTTGCGCCTTTCTTTGACTTAGTTCTATATTACCTACTTAATATGCAGACTAGGTTTTAGTGTATTTGGACTTTCAAGGGTGCAAAGTTAAAAAGGGAATGAGCCCAACAGTATTTATGGAGCACCCTAAAGAAGTTATGGTCTCTGCATTATATTAAAATAATAGTGGAGGGAGGGGGCAAGATGGTGGAGAAGTAGGGAGCTCCGTACATAGCACTCGCCCCCATATCTCACACGGAAAGGAGCTGAAGCCATAGGAAACCTTACAGAACCCAAGAGATTGGGAGAAAAAGGATGCAGAATCCACTGAGAAATCCTTCTAACGGCTACCTCAAGAAACAAGCCAAAGTGCACATGGTGGAGAGTCCCAAATATCACTACGAGTAGGAAAATAAAATAACCAAGGTCTTAACAAGATTGTCCAATATATACCATTCAAATAACACTCTCTGAAAGTATAGGTCCTGGACAGTCAAAGTTTTTTCTTGGGTACAGCAGCACTCACAGGTGCAGAGAGCATAACAAGTCTTTAAAACTAACAAGAGACAGAAAGATAACTAAAATGACAAAATGAAAGAGCTCTCCTCCAAAGAAATT